>NW_018165479.1:315855-340441 GCF_001263595.1 Phalaenopsis equestris | reverse complement strand
ATCCTAACCGGTGTCGCTCTAATCAACTTTAACATGCCCCCATAAAATTTAAAGAACTTCAACCGTAGGGCCACTTGATTTGACATCATAACTTGACACACTAAAAAACTCAAACTCATCGCGGTGAGGAGCTTGGAGCTAGCATGGTGGGTAGCACGACCATCTTCAACAGCAAAACCTGTCTTCTATAGCTAAACCAATCTTCGTTCCTTAGAGATAAACAACAAAGCCATAGGAATTTGAGGTTGCTTGCTTATGCAACGTAAATCCTCACCTTATCGTTAGGCCTTTGTATAGCCATGCTAAACAATATAAGCCCTAACTCATCTTAGGATTCTGAGGTTATCGTTCGTCACGACCTAAATTCTCATCTCTTCCTGGTTATTTGTGTGATCGTTTCACATGAATGTAAGGCCTAACTAAGAAAATTGGCAGGAGGAAACACCTAAATCTTTCTCCTCAAAACTGAAGCCAAACATTATGATAGCATGGGAAGCACCGAGGTTCTCCTCTGGATCCATGAAATCCCTTAGATCTTCCTTCTTTGGACCCTACAATAAAATGTTCCAAATTTGAGCTATTCCCCTTTCACACCTCTACGTCCAATCTCATTGAAAAGTCCAATCTCATTGAACTACGTCCAATCTCATTGAAAAGTCCTACCCTTTGAAACTCCTCGAAGATAATATTTCCTTATATTTATCAAGAGTTTTCTTAGGTGACTTTGGTCATTTAAGATGTAATTAACTATAGGGGCTTGCCCTTATAAGAAGCATGTCCTAACGCAGCTTAATATAAACTCTATTTATTATTTAATCCTTTATATTAAATAGGATAACTTGTCTACAAATACAAAGGTTTCGCAGACCAAACGGATGTCATATATTCCTTAGTTTATTTTATCGAGCCTCATCCTCAAGTTTTATGTTTATCCTTCGCGATAGATATAGGGTTTGAGGTACAACACTCTTTCATTTAAACTATGAAAAATATGGGGTCAATTTGATTTCATATTTTTCTAAAACTATAACCGTCCTTTTGAGGCGGGCGCCAAGTTTTTGATACCGGTGACCGACAGCTTCTTGCGGGCAACTCTCCAACCACAAAAAATAGCGCCGACAGCTTCTGGCGACTCCGCTGGGGACTAGCTTTTCTCTCTATACAAATCAGGAAATATTATCTTCACACCATCGGTTATATGTCCATGTCCCTCTTGGAACAAATTACCCTTCTTCTGTTGGTATACTTTACCCATTTGTCTTACGAAAGTACCGTTAACTCTTTGGACTTCAGGACTAGCTGTTCAACCATCATTGAACAGAGGGGTTCAGAAGACCATTAAGGATTCTTTTTTCATGTAGGGTCGGACCCCCAATAGGTGTGTCGGTGGACTAGTTCCACCTGGGCGTTGTTTGTCACTAAATAGGTCCCGCACTGGGTCCTAACATACTTCACATCTTCCTTCCAAATTTGATTTGCTATTCTGCAAATTAAACCAAATCGTGTTGTGTTGCGCGCGCTTTGAAATTTTCTTATACTAATTAGATTTTACACTTTTTCTTAAACAAGATTTTAAAATACCCATAAATTAAGACCCGCCCGGTCTATAGATCAACCTCTACTTTCAGTGCTTGCACTAAAAAATTTTGAGGTTTTTGGCCATATAGCTAACCACGAAACTTTTTGTTTTCAATCCTACTGCAATGGCCTACCCAACGCTGACCTTTTCCTGCAACCTGCCAAACAAATCACGAAGCCCGCAACCTCGCTCCTACCATCAAATTCGGAGCTGGATTTGAATATCTCAAGGTCATCCTCGGGAAAGCCCCATTTCTAGTAATGAAGATCACCGCTCCAGAAATGCAGGCAAAAATATAAGAACCATCTGCAGAATTCAGTCTAAATTGAACTACCTTCAAGGCTTCCCTACCTGTAAGAAGTCTAAAACTATTGTCATCGCGTCACCCACCAAACCTGCTTGCCCCGCTGCTGCTAAGGGGAAAGAAGTAATGATTATTGAGGATCCGACTGAGGGATTAACTGTCCCACCACCTGTGTTTAAAATTGGATCAAGTTTGAGGACTTGAGGACTATACCGCTAACCAAGGAGGAACCATAACAGAAAAGTTCGGAGGGCCATTAAAGCTCAGGCTCCCAAGGAGACACCTGTTAAGGAGGAGCCTCATCAAGATGAAGATGTGTTACAAAAAATTTATCCACTCCTACGAGGGAGTAGATTCCATCCTCTGACGGATACCGATGGATACAAGAGTATCCAAAGAATCATTGTCACACTACTACCACTTCATGGACACGGTGGGGAGAGAAAGAAGTTCACTCCTATCACTCGAGTTAGTGCAGTTTTCAAAAGGCTTGCTACCAAAGAAGGATGTTCAGTTAGCGAGCTTCTTAAACGAGTGGGAGATGCAATTTCCCCTTGCATGAAGAAGGAAATTTTGAAGGGTGTCAAATCCACCAAACAGTCCCACAAGACAACTGGAGTGCCACCTACTTGCATCCCTGTTTGGTTCCGTTTAGGGAAAAAAGTTGATACCGCAGTGCTTACTACTGATTACACTGCCACCAGGACCACAGGCTGTCGACCGATTAAGTCAAGACCGGGTCCAAAAATCTTACCCGTCACCCATTATGGAGATATTCCTACAATTCCAAAGGGTGTAGCCAATATACACCACCGAGAGCATACTTTCCCTAGACATACCGATGTTTCTACTAAGCCACTTCGTCGTGAGACATCATCATCTAAAAAGAAAAAGGTATGGGTACCCAAGGTCGCCGCACTGATACAGTCCCGTTAGCCTGCGGGACAAAAATAGAAAATGAAACCAGGGTCTGAGATATTTGATATCGTTGCAATAATAGCCAGCGAGATGGAGGAACAAGTAGAGGATGTACAACAGAGAGGATGTCCATCAGGGTCCTCTAAATCTTAAAGTGATCAAGGAATCAATAATTGAAGAGAAAGTTAAGAAACTCAGGATCGAGATTTTCAAGTTACCTCGAGAGCACGGAGTTTTCATCGATAGTAATGATGAATTATTTGATTACAATGATTACTTGGAGGAAGATTTCATTGATGTTCATGTAATTGAAAGCAAAGCCACCACATCTGCGCGCGAGGCTCAACCTCACACTGAAGATAACACCATAGATGAACTGTGTAGGGTTGTCCTCCCAAGGGATGAGCAGGTTAGTCTACTAGAGAAAAGAATAGAAGAATCACAGCCATGACCGCTATGGCCACCATTCAAGGGCAATCACAAGCGCCTCAATGGGCTTCTCTAGAGATCAATCAGACGGAAATCATACACATCACAGATGAAAGAAGAGAGGTTGCTTCAGCAAACAGAGACGAGCAACATAAAAAGGTTTCTCCATCAAGTGCCATGCCAGAAAAGGAATTCAAGAAAATGGTTGAACAAGTGCGAGATGCCTTAACCCATTCTAAGGGTCATGCATTAGTTCTAAAGGGTAGACCTTACCCAAAGGAATTCAATGTTGTGCCTTTCCCCAAGGGTTTTGTAGCCCCAAACTTCAAGATATTTGATGGGAATAGAAATCCATAGAAATCCCAGACAACAAATCCCAGATAGCATATAGCACATTTTCAAGCAAGCTATGGCAATACAAGAAATAGTGAAGCTCTACTCTTCCAGCAATTCCTCAGTAGCTTGTTAAGAATTGCTTTTGACTGGTACGCTGACTTGCCCAACGAGTCAATCAAAACATTTTCTGAGTTGGAACAACTTTTTGTGAAAAGATTTGCCGGGGCACAACACCTTGTGTCTATTGGAGAGCTCATGATGGAAAACTAAAAGCCTAGAGAAACCTTGGTATACTACATTTTGAGGTGGAGAAACCTTAGCATGAAATGTGAACCTCAGTTACAGGAACATCAAGTGATTGAAATTCTACTCAAGAACATTCACGGGCCAGTAGCTTTCATGCTCAAGGGACTAACGATTAAATCCTTCGAGAAGCTACTAATTAATGCCAGCAGTCTTCAAGAGGAGATTAAGCACATTGAGCGACACGAAAAGGCTAAGGTGACCAGGGTGTTCAAAAAGAAATCAGGAGTAGTAAGGACCATCGATAAAGGAAAGCAGCCGCTAAAAATATATGCAGAGGAGCATCTCCAGTCTTCATCACAAAACTCTTAGAAACAGAATAGTCAATCTAACCAGCGACCGCCTCAAAAGGGATCACCTCGAACAGGGGATAAGAAAATGTCCCTGTCAGAGCGACGTAAGACTGTGTATTCTTTCAAAGATGAAGCTCTACCTAAAATATTTAGAAGTCTGATGAAGAAGCCAGAATTCAAACTAACCTGATCCAAACAAACCCGAAGAAAAGAACCATATCCAAAGAAGCACGAAATGGTGGATAGGAAGAATGAACCAAATTATTGCCCATACCACCGGCTGCTTGAGCACACTATAGAAAAATACTTCGTCTTTAAAGACTGGCTCAAGAGGAAACTTAAAGAAGAGAACATAAAAATCCCTAAATAATATTTAAGAGAACCTGAAAAGGTTCCATAAATATGATTTCAGCCTAACCAATCTCCTCAATTGATCTGTATACTGGAACAGATGGATGGAGTACAACTTGGGATTAACTTAAGAGGGTCCTTAATCAAATACAAGATTCATCAAAATAAGCTTCTACAAATACTGAAGAAGGATAGAATGAGGTCTGGAAGAGAACATCCAAGAAAATAATGAATAAAATATAGTCCGCATCAAAACAAGCCTCCACTCAGAGTCCTCAACATATCAAGCCCGAAATGAAGGTTTCGCCAGGAGAGCCATCATCGTCAAAGACAAATATGGAGAAGAAAAGCATCACCACAAAGATTGATAGCACGAGGGATAGAATAGGGGTTACCTCTACTAGATTAGTTATCTCAGATTTGGGGAAGAAAATCCTCAAACCCCTAAGTTAGTATGATTATCTTTTTGTCCCTCTGGGGTCTTATGAATATAATTATTGTGATTTTAGCTAGGTTTTAACTGTTTCTAGTGATAACGTAACTGATCATGCTCGATCTAGGTTCAATCTCAATCCTAAAAATGATCCTCAAATCGTACCCAAGTCTTATGAACTCGTTGTCAAGTCCAAAGAAGACATTAATGACGCTGCTTATGATAACACCGATAACGAGGAGCCAATTCTCGAGCATCATGGTACACTCCTTACCATCAACTTAGGTCTTTTCGATGAAGAGGAAGGGTCACCGAAAGATTCAACAATGATATCTCGAAAAGAGGAAATCACAGAATTTAACTTAAGGAGCAGAAAAGTGTTACCACTAAGAACAACTCCAACAGATAAAGGAAAGAAAATAATGACCCGAGAAGAGATACATCCACCTCCATCGGTGGAAGAACCACATAATCAAGATAAAATTGGAGGATCATACAAAGTATACTACAACGTGCTAGCTCATCTTAGGAAGTTGCCGGCCCGATTAAGCATCTACGACCCTCTGATCCTCTCAAAGGAGATGAGAGAGTCTCTGGTTACAGCTTCGATTGACCTAGAAATTTTCTTAGCTCAGTTGGCCAGTACATGCTTAGATAAATTTTGTTCATTGACAGAACAACTTGGGGTAACCTTCACAGATGAAGACTTACTGCTCGGTGCCGCCGACCACAATTGTCCGCTCTACATCTCTGTCCACCTCGGCAAATTTGTGTTGTCCATAGTATTAGTAGATCCTGGAGCATCTCTTAACTTGATGAGCTTACGAACATTCGCCTATTTGGATATTGAAGCTCAAGAGCTTATGACCGATATGACAGAAATCCTACCCGATAAGATGATGTTAAGAGGAGTCAACCAAAAGGGAGAAAGAGCCCTCGAATAAATTACATTACTTATGAAAGTTGGAGAACTCCTGACAACCGTTAAATTTCATATCATCGACGTCGAGACCTCTTTTAACACTTTACTAGGTCGACCATGGATTCATGAGCACAATATGGTTCCATCATCTCTACACCAGTGCATCAAATACCGTAAAGATGTTCAAGAAAATTACATGAAAGGAGACCTACAACTATTTTCAGTGCATGAAGTTGGTATCCATGAAGATGCTGCCTACTACGCGCCTCCAAAGAAGATTGTATTCTCTCATGAAGTTATCACAAACAAATATGAAGATTCAGAAGAATTACGAAGAGGAGGCCATTCAACTCTGCTTCAACAATCTTCCACCACTCGCTTACAACGAGTTGGTGAAAGTTCTTTTAGTTTGCGCACCCGATGTCGAGGCAGGGGACATAGACGAGGAAGGATCAATTTAATCGTTGAACGAACTAGGCCAACTGTCAACGTTGGTAATGAAGATAGTTTTGAAGACAAGATAATGATGACAAGATAAAAGAAACCTCAATACGAGATATCTTTAGAAGATACAAAAAATAATGAATATGAAACAATGTATGATCAGATAAACCACTATTTAAATGCTATGACCCTCACTCCGATTCTCCCTTAAAAGGTCGAGAGTTTAGAGGTCAAGGAAGTCTGTAGTGTTGGTTCAAAGCTGATCAAATTTTACCGTGATTCTACCTCTACCGAGCTTGAAAAACATGTAAATTTGGATGATGATTCTAATGAATTAATGGAATTTCCTTTTGGTTACTTCTAGCCTTGCGTTAAAAAGTTAATTCAACAAGGACACTTACCAAAACAAATGTCAAAAGATAAATTTCAAATTTTTAAAAAAATTATGGAATGGTAAAAGTTGAACTCCAAATACAAAAGAGGGTCTCAGATTTGGTACAGTAGGACCAGTCGATGATTCTAAATTTTTCATGGTTGTTACTAGTGAGTGAGAAGAGGATTACCTTGATATAGAGGATGAATCTACTGATCAACTAATAGAAGATGCTCCCCCAGAATTTAAGGAGGAAATTAAATCTATCGTTGATGAATTGAAAGAGATTAACCTTGGGACTGAAGAACGACTCCGACCTACACTTATAAGTTCTTTACTTAATTACGAAGAATCTGCAGAATTGATCAAACTATTAACAAAATTTAAAGTTGCATGGAGCTATGATGAAATGCCAGGACTGTCAGCAGAGGTTGCAGTCCATAAATTCAGGGTGGACAAGATTATAACCCCTATAAAACAAGCTCCCAGGAGAATGTGCCTCGAAATAGAACAACAAGTCATCGCCGAGGTGAAGAAATTAATTGACGCCATCTTTGTGAAAGAAGAGAAGTACCCCATATGGTTGGCTAATATTGTACCTGTTAAGAAGAAAAAAGGATAGATCTGTGTTTGTGTCAACTTCAGAGATTTGAACAAGGCATGTCAAAAAGACGAGTTTCCACTACCCATACCAGAGATGATGGTGGATATCGCTTCAACACATGAAATTTTCTCCTTCATGGACGGATCGTCGGGATACAACAAAACAAAAATGGCTCCTGAGGATGCATTACTTATAGCCTTCAGAACACCGATTGGAAGTTTCTGCTACACAGTGATGCCGTTCGGCCTAAAGAACATCGGAGCAACATATCAGCGTGCAATGACGAAGAATTTTGACGACCTCATTCATAACCTAGTAGAATGCTACGTGGATGATTTGGTCATCAAAAGTAAACAAAATATAGACCATTTGTATGATTTGAAGATTGTGTTTGAACGATTACGATGATATGACCGTAAAATGAATCCCTAAAAGTGCGCCTTCGGCGTAACTTCCGGGAAATTTCTTGGATTTGTTGTTCGTCATTAGGGAATCGAGATCGACCAAGATAAGATTAAAGCTAACTTAAAAATGCCTCCTCGTAAAGCTTTGAAACAACTATGTTCCTTTCAGGGGAAGTTGGCATATCTGAGACGCTTTTTTTCTAATCTCTCAGGTAGGTGTCATCCTTTCTCGACCTTAATTAAAATGGATGCCAAATTCATTTGGGAAGAGAAATGTCAGCGGGCCTTTGAGGATGTTAAACAATATTTAATCACACCTCCTGTCTTAGCAGCCCCTATCCCAGGGAAACCTTTGATACTTTATACCGCGGCCTTGGATGACTCTCTTGGAGCCCTCATAGCCCAATTCAATGATGAGGGTAAAGAAAATGCACTCTATTACTTGAGTCGTCACCTAATACCGACGGAGATAAGGTATCCACCTATCGAGAAGCATTATCTGACATTAATTTTCGTCGCCCAAAAGCTTAGACATTACATGATTTCACATAAGATTACCCTAATTTTGAAAGTTAATCCATTATAATATTTGATGACCCGACCAACACTCTGCTGACGTTTAGCAAGATGGCCAATGAACTTATTACAATTTGATATAACTTTTGTTCCCATCTGTGCTATCAAGGGACAAATATTAGTAGACTTTCTCGTTGCACACCCACTGCCAGTTGGGTCCTCTCTCAACAAAGTGTTACCAGGCGAGCAAATACTACAAATGGAATTCTCCAATGCGCAACGCTGGGAAATGTACTTCGACGGCGCTTCATCAGCCAGGAAAAAAAGAAAAAGGGTCAGACACACTTATACCAGGAAAAGCAGGGATCAGTTTGATCTTTATCACACCAGATAAGGGTATGTACCAGATTGATCTTTATCACACCAGATAAGGGTATGTTGAGGTTCTCATACCACCTGACAGAGCCGTGCACTAACAATGAAGCAGAATATGAAGATTTAATCACCAGGTTGGAAGTGGCAATTTCAATGGATATAACAAACATTGCCATCTATCGCAACTCCCAACTCGTCATCCAACAAGTCGCCAGACAATATAGAATTTTGAAACCAAGATTACAGAATACCATCAGTACACGATGAAGCTCCTGTAGTAGATTCCTGATGTGACTTTCTACCGGATTCCTAGGGGAGATAATGCCCATGACGACGCTTTAGAAAAACTTGCTAGGGAAATGGCATGTCCTCCGGAGGATTCCATTGAAGTCACAGTGCAAGGAAGACTCTCATATCAACTTTGACACTCTACACAAGTTTGGAAAAGAAAAAACAATAAATACAGTTACAAAAATCAATGAAGATTGGCGCAAGCCATTAATAGAATATTCGCATACTGGAAAGCTGCCAGAAGACAAGTTTGAGGCGCACAGACAAGTTTGAGGGTTTGAGGCGCACCACATCACAAGAAGGGTCATGTCTTACACCCTGATGGGAAACGTTGTCTACAGAAGAATATTCGACCAGATGTGGCTACGGTGTTTGAGCATAGCCGAAGCACATAATATTGTCAAAGAGGTACATGCCGGATGGTGTGGCGCTCACCAGTCAGGGCCGAAAATGAAAATGAAGATCAAAAGACTCGGATATTATTGGTCAACAATGATGTCCGATTGCATGGATACAACAAGAAAATGTCAAAGAAAACAACAAGAAAATGTCACCAATGCCAAGTGCATGGGGTGGTCTTACATAAGCCTCTGAATGTGCTACACCCAACTGTTGCCTCTTGCCATTCGAGTGTTGGGGCACGGACATAATAGGTCTGATATACCCTTCATCTTCCAAAGGACACAGGTTTATATTTGCCACTACAGAATATTTCTCTAAATGGGTAGAGGCAGTACCGTTACGTGAGGTTACGACACAACACGTCCTTCAATTTTTCAAAAGCCAAGTTGTCTACCGTTTAGGAGTACCGCGAAGAATAATTTCCGACAATGGGATAGCTTTTAGAAGCATAAAGATCAACAATTTTGTCAAAAGACATGGGATAGATTGGAGATACTCTACAATTTACTATCCCAAAGCAAATGGTCTGGCTGAGGCTTTCAACAAAACATGGGTACAGATTTTAAAGAAGATACTAGATGAAAATAAAAGAGATTGGCACAACAAACTATTAGAGGCCTTGTGGGCCAACCGGATGACTTTCATGACTCCCACTCAGTGTACACCTTATATGCTCATGTACGGGACCGAGGTCGTGCTACCGTTAGAAATCCAGACACCATCTAGACACCATCTCTCAGAGTCGCCGTTGTCAATCAACTCACAATGGAGAAAGTCCAAAACTCAGACTTGAATAACTGGAGAGTCTCGAGGGAAAATGACTAGAAGCATAACAACATTTGAAGCTTTACCAGGCGAAGATGGTACAAGCCCATGAAATATTTGTTCGCTCAAGGACATTCAAAGTTGGTGACCTTATATTTGTGCTCAAAAGGCCTATTCTTTCATGCAGTAAAATAGGTGGAATATTCGAGCCGACTTGGGAGGGATCATTTGCCATTGAAAAGGTCTACATATGAGGAGCCTGCCAGTTAGTGGACTTCCAGGGCAAAAGAACCATGTTACCAATAAATGGACAATATCTGAAAACCTATTACAAAACTTGTTGTTGCTTGCCTCTACTTGCTTTGTAACTTTGAAACTTTGATTATTTTTTGGGTTATCTATGTGGCCAAATGTCTATGATCGGGTCCAAATTTTGTAATTAACCTTAATATAATAAAAATTTTGAGAAAGAAATTTTAAACTTCAAATTTTCTCATTTCCACTTTTGAGTATAATGTTCCACAAAAATTTAACAAAACTCACATAAAGTAAATGATTCATTTCACTAAAATAAGCTAAAAGTCACTTCAATAAATTAATAAATACTTTGTTTTGTTCTCATCCATGCCATGTTTCAGCCCACTGACATTTTCCCTATTGTCTGCAGAAAAATGTCGGGACAGAGGCTGATCTTTGCTTTCAAGGATGGCTGGAGCCTTGCACTAAATGAGGAGATGGCGCCGTAGGGCGGTACCATAGATTTCAACATAGATTTTAACTAGGTTGACATAGACTACAAAGGTCCTCCCATGGATGTAGTCAGCTGTAAAGAGAAACAGGAATTGCCTTCATTGCTGAGGGTTACTGTTAAAGATAATGTATCACACAAAGGCAAGAACGTGATAACAGAGCAAGATTCGATGGAAGGGCCCAGCCGTCTTCCCTCCATGGTAGCTACATCAGTCGGGGGCCTAATAGCTGTCAATAACGAACGACTGCCAAGTACTTCGCTTCGCAGGTCGCAACGCAGGAACGCCAGCCGCGAGAAGCAGAGAGCTTTTCTACGACAAGAACGCAGACGTCAAGGAGAGATGAACCACTTTCTCAACCCTATTCCTGAGGGGCAAATTTATGATCCAGACCAGAAAGAAACTTTTGTTAGCCTACCCACAACGGATGAAGAACTAAGATTCATTACAGAGTCAGATATACATTCAGTTTCATATGTTTTGTGCAAGGGTTGCTCGACGTGCAACGTGGAGATACCGGCCGGGACATTAGCCATGGGCGCGTTTGTAGAATGCCCAGATTGCAATGTTCTACATTTACAGCGTTTCAGTACATTGGAAGAGTATACCTCAAGCACCGATGGGTCTCAGACTTTAGATTTTATGATGGATGAGCCATACGTCCCATTGGTGACAGATCAGTATGTACCATGGAGCCCAGGGTCGTACATCCCGTTAGTTGCCGAGTCTTGTGTTCCAGATAAACCAACGCCAGTTTGGGTTCCTGCCAATGCTCAAAGGGAGGAATGCCCACAACAGCTACGGCCCCTAGTACGATGGATTACTACAAGATAAGTAAAGTAAACAAAAGAGAATTTGAATTTTACGAAGAAGTTCAAGGAAAATTCATCAACATGCTGGAAGGCCTGGAGCTGTATACCAGGGTCTTCTCCGAGAGTGACGAAAGAAGCATTCTGGACCACATCTTTGATTTGAGAGATATAGGCTGAGCGGGCCTTCTTATGGAAAGAACATACTTTGAGCTGGAGAAATGGATAAGAGGAAAAGGGAGAATCACCATTCATTGTGGCTGTTGTTATAACCTCACAAATGACAAACAGGGGAATCCGCCTGGGATCCTCAGACACGACCAAGTAGATCTGCTACCGCCAATGATAAAGTGGATGATCAAAAGAATGGTCAAATGGAGCATTCTGCCTGCTAATTGAATTCCAAATAGTTGTATTATTAACATATATGAAGAGGGTTATTGCATTCCTCCACACATTGATCATCATGATTTTGTAAGACCCTTCTGCACGGTCTCATTTCTTAGCAAGAGCAATATTTTATTTGGGAAAGAAATCGATATCGTTGGCCCTAGTGAGTTCAGAGGTTCCAGAGGTTCTGTGGAGATTCCTTCCTCTACCAGTCGGTTCAGTGCTCGTTCTTAAAGGCAATGGTGCAGATGTCACCAAGCATTGCATTCTAGGTGTTCGACATCGTAGGGTGTCTGTGACTTTTCCCAGGATGGATGACAGCAAAATACCATATGGATTCCAGCCGGACCTTGAATTGGAAGAGCTACTGCCATACGAGCTATGAGAGGGTTGTACCTATAAGTACATGCGAAGGGACTCCTACTCTGAAGCATGACTTAGAAGGTTTGCTTGATCAGGAGCTCGTCGTACGTGGTATAGATGATCAGAGGGTTCACTTTTTTTATATAGCAACATGATATGTGTCTGATATACTCAGCCTATGGTCGATGTGTAACATCCTTATTGAAGTAATTTATTGGAATTTCTCTCAAAATGTGCCTTTTTTTGTCAGTTGCCTTTTTGTGTGATGGATGAAAGCCACAAACCATGCGTTGGTTCAGAATTTCAATGAACAAAAAATGAAACAACAAATTTTTAACAATAAATAAAATTTAAATAAAAATAATCACCAATGAATAAACAACAAAACAAATTTCTTTTGAAAGTCAACTCAACCAACTATTTTGAAAGTCAACCAACTAAAATTAAAACTTTAAAAACATATTTTGAAAAATTAAATCTGATAAAAACAACAGGAAAAGGAAACAAATCTGTTGAGTGGATTCTCTCATTTTCGGAGTTCCTTACTCTTTGTGTGTGCAACCAACCATATTTATCTACATTAACTCTCTTCACATCCTCGTGGAATTCACATTCTGCACAAAACCCCACAAAACTCTGTAAATCTTCTTCAAAAAAATCAACCTTTTCACGTGACACATTTCTGTAAATTCAACATCACAAACTCTCTACAATGTTTTCATATGACTCTTAGGGTCAGTACCCATAGGGTCAGTACCCAAATGTCAGTACCCAAATTTTGACTCCCCATATCAAAGGATCAGTGTGAGGCCCCCTTCAATGGATGAATAACAACAGAGAAAAACGAAAGAGAGAGTTAATTAATCACCTCCATCGGTGTGAGGCCCCCTTCAATGGATGTTAAGGCTTATGTTTCCTTCAAATTTCAATTTCTCCATAGATCGGTGTGAGGCCCCCTTCAATGGATGTTAAGGCTTCTGATTCCTTCAAATTTTAAATTCTCCAAGGATCGGTGTGAGGCCCCCTTCAATGGATGTTAAGGCTTCCATTTCCTTCAAATTTCAAATTCTTTAAGGATCAGTGTGAGGCTCCCTTCAATGGATGTTAAGGCCTCTGTTTCCATCAAATTTCAAATTCTCCAAGGATCGGCGTGAGGCCCCTTTCAATGGATGTTAAGGCTTCTGATTTCTTCATATTTCAAATTCTCCAAGGATCAGTGTGAGGCCCCCTTCAATGGATGTTAAGGCTTCCATTTCCTTCAAATTTTAAATTCTCCAAGGATCGGTGTGAGGCCCCCTTCAATGAATGTTAAGGCTTCTGTTTCATTTAAATTTCAAATTCTCTAAGGATCAGTGTGAGGCCCCCTTCAATGGATGTTAAGGATTTCGATTCCTTCAAATTTCAAATTCTCTAAGGATTGGTGTGAGGCCCCCTTCAATGGATGTTAAGGCTTCCAATTTCTTCACATATTCTATTCACATATTCCACACAAATTCACATGTGCGATCTGCATATTTTATGCATAAGCACATATATTTTCTTGTTACCTCTTGAGTTGGATGTGAGTCTCAGTGCTTTCCTTCTAAATGTAATACACATACTCTCTTATCACCACTTGGGTTGGATGTGAGTCCTAGTGCTTTCCTTCCAAACGTGACACACATATATTTTCTTGTTACCTTTTGAGTTGGATGTGAGTCCTAGTGCTATCCTTCTTAATGTAACACACATATTTTCTTATCACCTCTTTGGTTGGATGTGAGTCCTAGTGTTTTTCTTCCTAATGTGACACACATATTTTCTTGTTACCACTCGAGTTGGATGAGAGTCCCAGTGTTTTCCTCCTCAATGTAGCAAATATTTGCTTTGGAGTCGGATGTGGGCCTCTGTGTTTTCCATTGCAATTCGGTCCTCCCACACAATCCTATTCTCATATTTTGAAATCAGTTTTAAGACCACCTTAAGTGGAATATAGCATCTGATTCTTATCTCGGGATTGATACCCAAATTTTAATTCCCACCTCTGGTTTAGCACTTATATACTGACTCCCATCCTTTATAAATACCTGAAATTTCATAACTCAAAATTTACTCTTCGATCCCCAGCGAGAGTCCCGAGTCCCTAATTTCAATCAAATGATCATCTGATAATATCCCTAGCAGAAACAAATCACACACACAACTCTACACATACTTCCAGGTCTGTTGACTTAGGAGTTTGTATTGGTTTTTATTGATCTCGTCGGTCAACGCTAATACGCGTGGTGTGCTTGCCTAGCACACCACATCTATTAGGGGTCCATTTTTTTAATTCACTTTTGGTTGAGGTTTAGTTTTTCCTCTTTAGTAGCCTAAGGTCTAGCCATAAGACTTTCTTATTGACTATTCTTAGAAAACTAGACATGGAATCCTTACCATTAGAAATTCTACACTCTTCTCTACTCAACTTGGAGTTCCACATATTGGTCCTAACCTCTAGCATTTAGTAGGTGGGGTCACTATGAGGGAAACTCAAGATGAGTCACCCTTAGGACTGCTGGACCTTAGGATTGACCCTGGGTGTTGGTCTAGGGCTAAGGCACTCACTTCAATCACTCACTACGCTAAACTCATAATTTTTAGGCTCTGGTCTCTTTATACTTTTGGGAGACTCCTGTAGGTGGTCCCCTAAACCCATTAGCCCTGGGCTAGAGTTTGTCTAAGACCACTTTTGGGAGACTCTTATAGGTGGTTCCATGGCTTATTGATAGTGGTTGGTACCTCAACTCTACCAAGACACCCAACCTAGCCTTTCGCCCCTAAATTCCCCCAAATTAACTAGATACCTTTGGGACCCCAAATTTGGCCAAATTTTCCAAATCTAGCCAAAATACCCAACTTGACTCAAAAATAATTTCAAATACCCTGACAGCACCCAAACTACCCAAAATCACCAAAATTGGTCAAATTACCAAAATACCCCTCCTTACACCAAAATTCCAAAAATTTCAAAAAATCCCAAAAAAATTTAAAACCTCCCCAATATTCCCAATTTCATTTTTATCAACTATCACATGATCCAATTTGGCCAATTTAAACTTATTTGATCAAAACCCCTAAATTACCCTTTAATGGCCCATATTTTTCCCATATCACTCCAAATGTCCATTAATTTAATCCCAATATCCCAAAATTTCAAACCCAAACTCAAATTCACCTTCAATATGACAAAAACAAACCAAAACAAACCAAATCCAAGCTCAATTGACCCATACTTTGAGCCCAATTTTGATGTAGATCAAAACCCAATTTTGGCCCTATGACTTGGTTCCACCAAATTGAACCCATAGTCCACTCAATTGGCCACAATTTTTCTTAAAAAACCTTCATAACATCCCCATATATCAAAATTCACCTTTAATTGGCCTTGGTGAGTCCTCAAATTCATTTGATTTCAACCTAAGTCCAAAATCCCCAATTTTGCCTCAAATTAGTCATGTCCCTAAACTTCACAAAATTGATCGCCTTAGCCCCAAAATTTCCACTCCATCCCTTCATATAAAATCTTCAAAATTAAAAAATCTTCAAAATACCTCCCTTGATCATTTAAATCATTCAATTTGGATTTATCCCAAGGCTAGCCCAGCCTAGACTCATGTCTAACCCAACATGCCCAAATTGGCTAAATTTTAAAAATCCCTCAAATTGACCTACCAAATAAACTCAAAATCACTTCAACCCTTCACCAAAAATTTTCATAACAGTTATCTACACAATGTTGATCAATCAACTTAGCCCAAACCCAATTTTTGATCAGTTGAACCCACATTGGATCTATGCATTAAAGATAGCCTAACTACGCCAAAGTCATCAAATTAACTCCACCTCAACCATGAATTTGACCTTAGGGACCAGCTAAACCTCTTAAAACCACCTAAAATAAGACATGGACCAAAGGTCCCCTAAATCAAGGGATTTAATGCCATATTTGTATAAGCCTTAGATATTTTTGCCAAAAAAAAGCCTAAAATTATTAAATTATTGTTACATATTCCCCTGGGTTCCTTGAGCTGCTAGCCACCTCCCCCTGGCCGGTCGGCCAGCCTAGTGGCTGGAGTGGCTGAAAAAGAGCCAAACTAAGAGCCACCCCCATGGGATTAAACCTAACTTAAACCTAGAGGCCACATCATCCAAATTGAAGCTTAGAGCCTATCTGCCCTCCACCTAGGCAACACATTCCACCCCCCAATTGGCCATGACAGCAAGCCTAAGGCCATTTTTATTAAATGCTCCCCTCCATGGCCATGGAGGGAGAGCTAAAAATTACTCTAAGAGACTTCCCCAAATTGATCCCAAAGCCTTTTTGAGACCTCCTCAGTGCAACCCAACCACCACATTGCTCTGAATTCCCTTGCCGGAGCCCAATTTTTTAGCTCAAAACCTTGAGAAAACTCTCCACACCTCTAAACTCCACCAAACTCAAATTAAACTCACCCACACCTTCAGAATAGTGAAAGGAGCTAAGGCCCCATCAAATTCTCCTCTCACAGAGCCTCTAACCTCGCTCTAGACCAACACCCAAATCCGACCGTGATCAAAATCATATCTAGGCCTCACACCAAGACCATAGACTCAATCCCTAGCCTCTTTGGATCACAACAAAAGTGCTGAGACTCTCTGATCGAAGCTTGACTTCTCATAGCAAATGTATAAAACTTATCTTCCTCTCGAGCCCATTTTGCTTCTCCATTTAATTAATGTTTATTTAATTTCATGATTACCGTATGGATGTGTTCGTCTTAGTTAGATGAGTCCATAGGATCAAACCTGAAGTGATTTGGTTGAGTCTAGGTCGAGATCTTAAGGTTTTAGTGTGGACGGTCACGGGATCACTCTATCAGGGACGATGATGGGGAGCTGTTTGATTGATCAAGCGTGTCAAGCGTGTATCAAATGGACGGAGGAGAGCAAGCTGGACAGTGCTTCGGAACATAAACCACGGGCCGACTCAGCGCTGAGGTGGATGGTGGCGTCAAATAGGAGCGCGTCGCATGGAGTTCAGAGCTGCTTAAGATCTACATGGCACCGTGTTGTTTAAATAGACCCGCCAGGTATGCTTTTACGGTTTTTAGCATTGTGTTTGTTGTACTTTCATACTGTGCTTATATAACTGCAAACCTGCATGCTAAACAATGATGCCACCCTACATGAAAACTAAAACTATCAGGATAACAACAAAACCAAAACTAAAACTAAAACTAAAATCAACCAAGATAAAATTCACCTCCACAACATTCAAAATTAAAAACAACTCAAAATTTAATCACAAAGATCACACAAAACTATGATTGCAACTAAATTAAGACTTCTCTATCGGATGATCAGGAATTCCTCGGAGGAGGTAACTTACAGTTGCTAGCAAGGCTTCCCACGGTCTAAATGAAATTATGTAACTCATTAAGTTGAGTTTAGTAAGTTCATTTGGACTAAGTGAATCCAATAGAAAGTAGTGGTGCCAGAACAAGGGAAGCATAGGATCCTAATCGGTGTCGCTCTAATGAGCTTTAACATGCCCCCATAAAATTTAAGCAACTTCAACCATAGGGCCACTTGATTTGACATCATAACTTGACACACTAGAAAACTTAAACTCATCGCGGTGAGGACCTTGGAGCTAGCAGGTGGGTAGCACGACCATCTTCAACAGCAAAACCTATCTTCCCTAGCTAAACCAATCTTCCTTTCTTAGATATAAGCACCTCTACGTCTGATCTCATTGAAAAGTCCTACCACTTGAAATTCCTTGAAGATAATATTTCTTGATTTTTATCGAGAGTCTTCTTAGGTGATTTTGGTCTTTTAAAATGTAATTAACTATAGGGGCTTGCCTTTATAGGAAGCATGTTTGAACCCAGCTTAATATAAACCCTATTTAATATGTTATATTAAATATGGGAACTTGTCGGCAAATACAAGGGTTTCACAGACTAAACAGATGTCATATATTCCTTAGTTTATTTGATTAAGCCTCATCCTCAAGTCTTGTGTTTATCCTTTGGGATAGATACAGAATTTGAGGTACAACACTCTTCATTTAAAATATGAAAAATATTAGGTCAGTTTGATTTCATATTTTTCTAAAACTAAATATATATGTAAATTAAGCGTATCTCTGAAGCGGGCGACTGGATTTCGATTTTGGTGACCGACAACTTCTTACGGGCAACTCTCCAACCACAAAAAAATAGCGCCGATAAAGCTTTGCAGTGTATCACTATTAAAAGAACTGAGGGAGAATGATCTTCAAATTTGGATTTGTTTCTAGAAATCCAGATGAACAAAGCCACCAAAAAAAAGTATGATGCTCATATTGAAATAGTTCCAAGACTCGCAGCAGTAAGAGAGGGAGTCCCAATCTACAATCACATGGTTCACCTTCAAATCTTTGTCCAGTTCAGACCAAACCTTTTGGGCAAATATGTAATGAAAGAAGAGAAGAGGAATTGATTCTTCAGCCATAAAACAAAGCGGGCATCTCGAAGGTCCTCTTAGCCCCTTAAGCTTAAGTAGATCATCTACAGGAAGAAGTTTATGAAAAGTTCTTCAGATGAAGAAGGACATAGAGGGAGTGATGTACTTATTCTAGATAACTTTTTCCCCAAGGGACAAGATCTCAACTGAATAATTTTGAGGAGATGGACTTGGATAGTTTGTGAAGTTTGCTGGAGTTTAAAACTAATACATTTTCATGTTCTCTATTGAAGGGGATTTTAGAAATGTAAGCAGTGGCAGTTTGGTCCAGCATTGAGAGAAGTGTCTACACTGACCAAGAGACATCGTTCCAACAATCAGCAACCAACAGGTTTTGATCAAAGTCCATTGGTCTGGGTAAAAGCATGACTTGTGGACACCATTGGTCCAGCCAGACTCTCCTCTTCCAAAGGTCCCAAAGGAGTAAGTTTTCTACCTGGTGCATAATTCTTAGTAGGTTAACCCATATAGATGAATCTCCCAACTTCCTTTCCACCAAGTTAGGATGTGAGTGTTTACAGTATTTCACCATCATGAATTTTGCCCATAATGAGTTATGCATTTTGAATATTAGCCACAATTTGCACATGCTGACCTGTTGGAGATGTTGTGGCCCTTTAAATCCAATGTCCCCCAACAATAGTGGGTTTAGCAGCCTTCTGTCAGCTAGCCGAATGCAATTGTTGCCTTTGACTTGTCCAAAGAAATCTGTTGAAGCTTCTTTCAGTTAACAGTTGGGCGGATTTCTTCATACTTGTGAGTTGGAGAATGTAGGAAGGGAAGGATGAGAGGATACTTTTAAATAGGGTAATTTTCTCACAATTAGAAAGGAAGGAGTTTGTTCAACAGTTGAGTTGAGCATTAATTTTTGTGATTAATTCATCAAATTGTATTCTTTTAGTTCTTCCTTTGATAAGTGGTACCCCAAGATAATTGAATGGGGTGGTAGCAGTAGAATATCGAGTAAATTGATAAATCCAATGTTTAGCTACAATCTTAGTATGTTTACTGAAAACCAACTGACATTTAGAAGTATTGACAGTCATACCAGAGGTGTCTTGGAATTATTTCAGGCATTTGTGTATGAGTTTAACAATCTTTCTGTTAGCTTTGGAGAACAAGATGATGTCATCTGCATACATGATATAACAAAAATATATGCATTTTTAGACCCATATTTTATATTCATTTTTGGTGATATTGAACTTTAATGGAAGGTATTTTTCATGTTTTCTTGTAGGTTGTTGATTTTTAGGACTTGGATCAAAAAGGAAGAAAAAAGGATGAAATTTGGAGTTAATGAAATTTGGAGTTAAAATGGAGAATATGAAAATTTGTTCTGTGCCAATGATGCTAGACTGGGCGTCAACGGTGCCATTCGACGAAGAACAGTGAATTGAAAAGAAGATCGCTGGCGCCGACGGTGCAAGTGTCGGTGTAGATCCTATTTCTAGAAGATTTGACAAATTTGGACGCTTTTTGAAGAGTTTTTGGATGCACCTATTGGCGAACAAACTCTAGGCTTTATTTGGGGCTGAAATTGATCAGAAATGTGAGTCTTCTTGACTTCTCATCACACAAAATTCAACCTCCTACGCACCACACACTCTTAAATTTCATTCCATAACCATTTAGATTCCATTATTCTTATAATTTAGAGTTTTAATGGTTAGATTAAGTGTGAATTCTTCTCTAAGAGTTGTTGGAGAAGGAGAAAAGTGAGAGATTTCTTCTTCCTGCATTTCCTAAGAGAGGCTACAAGGGATTTTCTTTGAGAAAGAGTTTCAGATAAGTGTTGTTTGTTTAACAGTGTTGTATGAAATTTCTTTTATATATAAAATTTCTGTTTTATTATATCTTTCTCATGAAGTCTGAGTAGTTTTCTTTATCTTTCTCTGTACTCTAAGGTATGGTAAAATGAAGTGATAATACGGATGTGCCAATGTTAAAATATAAAATAATTTGTGAAGGTTTTTCAACTTTGTACTTAATTTACTTTTCAATCTGGCCAATTGAATTGTTAAAAATTTTTGTATTTTTTTTAAAACCTATGATCTGGGAAATGGAGTATGAGTTCTAGAACAGAGTGAGGATCACATTTGATTCCATGAATGAGAATTTTGTTCATAGAATTAAGTGCAAGAATTAAGTGCAAATAAATGTGCAAATAAATAAGGAAATATATATTGTTGGGTGTAGAATTATAGAATTTAGGGTGACAAACTAAAGTACCCCAATTCGGTCTTAGTGTTTAAGAACAAAAACGAGAGTTAGCCTTCATGGGAAGGGAAGTGGGAGCTCTGGAGTGGGAGGTAGTATCCTCTAGCCTAGCCACAAATTTAGGGACTAAACCTGGGATAAACTAAAGGTTTTCGATAACACTGTATCAGGGTAAAAATTTAAAACTGTTCTTATTTGACACAACTAAAGGTTTTCTAAAATTGTTCTTTCTAACACTGTTGTCGAGGAAGGTAACTGTAAATTAACACTGTTGCCGAGAAAGGTTGGATAGGTTTCTTATTTGAATATATTTGAACCTTAAATCATCCCAGAAGGTAATCAACTATAAATTTTGCTGGATATTCTGAGCCCATAAGGATAGGAGTTTGTACTTCTACTTGCCATGTGCGAAGTAGAGAGTGGCAGGTTTATAGGCTACTCCTTTGTTAAGGAAAAGCGTTCTCGTCATAAAGACAGATTGAAGTGGAAACAAAACCAGGTAGCTTAGGTGTAGATTGGTCTAAATATTATATTATACATTTCTCTAAAATTAGATTAACTTTCTTTTAGTATTTACTTGCTTGAATAGATTTTTTTCATTTTAATGTGTTGATTGGCAATTAATCTCATTTATGCTCTTGCATTGGGTTTTATTGCACTTACAGTTTTAAACAGATGACTAAAATTTCATGTGCTACTACAGCTCAATGGAATTTCATTAATAAGCTTCCAAATCAATCACTCATAATTTAGTATTGTATATATATTTTATAATTATACTTAGGTTGTATTTTCTCTTATATATATTGTGCATGAGTTTGAACTGAATGGTTCAAAAAAAAAAAAAAAAACAATTGAGTGCGAATTTCCATCACACATCCAAGCATGCAAAAAATTAAAACAAGGAAATCTATGTAATCATGCCTTTTGATGCATACATTACAGCAGTAGCATAATGAAAGAAATAGAAGTAGCTGAAAGTAAAATCTGAACCTTAAATCATCCCTAGCATATATCAGAGAGCCGTGTTTAAATGAATATAGTTGGCACTACAGTTGTATGTTCAAAATTGCTATAAATAAACAAAAAAATTTTTGCATAGCCAAAATATTGTCAAGTTCCTATATTAAGAAATAATTACTATTCAAACACACATTTACTAGCAAAATTTGCAAGAGCTGTTGACTCAGAAACAACAATCAATTATCAAATAGTTCTTTTTAACACTGTTTCCGAGAAAGGTTGGATAGGTTTCTGGCCAATGATCTATGGTTCCAGGAATTCATAAATACCTTTGTACACCACTTATCCTTAGTAGGGTCAAACCACATACCATTGCTTATTTCTATCATTGCCAACCCTCCTAAAAGTCCTAACTCCTTTAGATTTCAAACATGTGGATTGATCATCCTCAATTTATTAACTTGATTAAAGAGCGTTGGAATACTTCACAATAATCCAGCCCCCTTATCAGATTGTGGCAATTACAGAAAAAGATGTCTTATTACCTCAAGCAATGGAATTGGCAATGCTTTGGGAATGTGTATGAAGAAGTGGATAATGCTAAGAAAAATCTAGTAACCCTGGAAGCTAAATTGGTGACTGGACAGGTCAGTGAAGCTACACTACAGGAAAATGCTAAAAAGGTCTTTTGGCTACAGAAAGATTGGAATTGTTTCTGAAACAGAAGGCTGCCATCAATACATTCATGGGAGGGGATAGGAATACAAAATACTATCATGCTTGTATCAAGTACAAAAGAAAATGTAACAATATTCAAAGGATTCAAGATGCTCAAGGATTTTGGATCAACAATTATGAGGGTATTGCCAGGAAAGCTGTAGAATTCTTTCAGAAGCTCCTCACTGCACCCCAGTTCACCTCTACACCAGTGGATCCCTAGTTCTTCCAGGAAGAACTGGTCTATACTCAGGAACTCCAACTAACATCTATCCCTTCTAAATCTGAAATCTGGGTAGCCCTTAACACTGTTAATAACTCTAAAGTTGCTGGTCCTGATGGATATACAACTGCTTTCTACAAAAAACCTGGCCCATTATCAAGGAAGATGTGGTTAATTCTATCCAAAGCTTCATCAATGGCTACTTTGCTTTTTCTAGTTATGTCCTCATCCTCAAAACTATTGTAAACCACAACTGGAACCCATACAGATCTATCATTCTGACCTCTGTGTTCAACAAACTCATTAGCAAAATTATTGTGGCCAGGTTACAACCTCATTTAAACCATCTAATAAAATTCAATCAAACAGCATTCATCAAGGGTAGTTCTATCTCTGCTAATGTATTGCTGGCACAAGAGCTACTACTGGATATAGATCATCATTGTAGAGGAGGCAATCTCATTTACAAGGCAATCTCATTTAAGTAAAGCTTATGATACTATTCATTGGTCTTTTATTCTTGATATTCTTAAAGTCGGGGGTTTCTCTACAGAGTTCTGCACTCTCATTTCTAGATGGCTGCAATTCAATTCACATTCCATCTTGCTTAATGGAGCTTCTCATGGTTTCTTCTCAGCTAGTAGAGGTGTGCAATAAGGATATCCACTCTCTCCATCTATTTTTATCCTAGACATGGACTATCTTTCTATAATATTGGATCATGCTCTATCACAGAAATCCTATGCCAGATTCCACCATACATCTAATGTGGTGGTCACACACCTGATGTATGCAAATGACATCATTGTGTTCTCTAAAGCTAACAAAAATGTTGTTAAGCTAATACACATAATACACAAATGTAATACACAAATGCTTGAAACAATTTCAAGATATCTCTGGTATGACCTTCAACACTTCTAAATGTCATATCCTTTATAGAAAACTTACTAATCCTAGAGCTAAACAATGGATTGTCAACTTTACTGGGTTTTCTACTGTTACTTTCCGTTTTCATTATCTTGGGGTGCCACTTATCAAAGGAAGAACCAAAAGGATACTATTTGATGTCATAGTTACTAAAATCAATGCTCAACTCAATTGTTGGACAAATTCTTTTCTCTCTAATGGTGGGAGAATTACACTATTAAAAAGCATTCTCACATCTTTCCCCTCCTACATCCTCCAAGTTACAAACATGAAGAGGTCTACCCAACTATTAATTGAGAGAAGTTTCAACAGATTCCTCTGAGTTGGACAAAGGAATCAATTACACTGGGCTAGCTGGAAAAAGGCTACTAAACCTACTATTGCTGGAGGATTGGGCTTCAAAGGCTTGCAACGCCTTCAACAGATTAGTATGTGCAAACTCTGGCTGAAATTTAGAATGCAGAACTCCCTATGGGCAAAGTTCATGATGGGGAAATACTGTAAGCACTCCCACCCTACTTTGGTTGAAAAAAAGTTGGGGGACTCACCAATATGGCTCAAATTACTTCAAATCAGACAAAAGGTAGAGGACATCTTTTTGTGGGATCTTGGTCAAGGAAAAATTCATTTCTGGCTTGACCAATGGTGCCCCCAAGATCTTCTCACACCC
>NW_018165479.1:314595-315813 GCF_001263595.1 Phalaenopsis equestris | reverse complement strand
GGAATGGAGACTCATGCTGTTATCTATTCTTGATCAAACAACTCATACTTGTATTACTAAAACCTCTTTCAATAGAGAACATCAAGACAATTTAGTGATTAATGCTAGTAAGCTCCATAGCATCCCTAAAGCCATATATACTAAATGGTACAGCTGACAGGATGTTCCATGGGGTAAAACTATCTGGAACAAATATCTCACCCCCTCTATGTCTTTTTTAATTTGGAGAATCTTTCATAAGCTTCTCCTTGTGGAAGATATTCTCAATCTTAAAGGATTGTGAGGACCTTCCAGGTGTCATCTATGTTGCCAAGCTGAAGAATTAATTACCTCTCTCTTCTTTCAATGTATGTTTACACAAAGGGTCTGGTCAGAATTAGTACAAGAGCTGAAGATAAATCTCTTGAATCTGGATTGGGCTTTTCTTGTTGCTTGCTGGAATACTTGGGACAAAGTCAATTTGAGCACCATCCCTTTTGTGGTAACTTGGTTTATTTGCATGGCCAGAAATAAAGCCAAATTTGAGGATTGCCCTCCAAATGCACACCTAACTGTGGTACATTGTAAAACTTTCTTAACAAAGCTGATCAAACATAAGGGATTCCCTGAAATTTTCCATACTACCAGTCCTTCTACATAAAAAACACTCAAGATATCCAAAGTCTTCTAGATTAAAGCTACTCACCCCTGTATCAAGGCTAACATAGATGGGAGATATAATGGGCAAGATACTGGTTTTGGAGGGATCTTCAGGGACTACACTGGCACCTACAAATTGTTTTTCTACAGCCCTATGAATGCCCAAGATGCACTTAAAACTGAAACAACTGCTCTTTTGTGGGCACTACATATTGCTATACAGATGAAATGGTTTTATATAATGGTTGAAACTGATTGTTCCCTGCTTATCCAACTGATTGAAGGATTCTTATCTCCTCCCTCGCACATACTCCAATTGCTCAAACCCATTCAGGAATTAAAAAAACTGTGCCAACTTCAGCACAAGTTCAACTACAAAGAAGGCGACAAACCTGCTAACTGGCTAGCAAGAGTTGCTAGTCAGTCAGATACCACTTTAGTCTCCACTATTCCTTCCCCTTCTCTCTCCTTTTTGTTAAAGGGTGACCTCTTACAGGTCCCCCATATCAGATCTGTACTAATTTCTTCTTCTGCAATATAATTTACCCTTTCTTATATATATATATATATATACATATA
>NW_018165479.1:292772-314502 GCF_001263595.1 Phalaenopsis equestris | reverse complement strand
TGCTCTTTGATGGTAGAGTTTGCTGACTACCTGGTTTCTGGTTGGAAGTGGTCTCATGGGTCTTATTGGAACTCTTGGAGGATCTACTGTTATTTTTCTGTTTTCTTGAGTTCTTTCATTTTTTTATTATTGGAGTTATTGTTCCATTGAAGTCGTTTAGTGTTGGTCACTTTGGGCCTTTCTGTGCTAGTTTTGTTGGTCTGTGGTAGTTTTTTACCTGCTGTTGGAGTGACTCTCACTTTATTTTATCTATGTGGTGGTGTTTGGATCCAATGGCAACTCCCATTGACTTGGAAACCAATATACAATGGTCTAAAGCCACGTTTACTGATGTAGTTGGAAAGAGTTCTACCTTTTAAAACTTTATGGAACTGATGACATTCCCCACCTCCTTCAATGAGGGAGTTGACATGGTGAACTCCCTTACATTAAGCAGCTATAAAAAAAAGCAGGGAAACCTCCTGCCATTTTTTTAAGCTGAAATAAGCTCACTATCCACCTCCTTTAATTTTACTTTGCTTGGTAAATTCCAATATGGTCAACCTAAGATGGAAGCTATTATGAAATACTTTGAAGATTTGAAACCCCTAAGTGATTGGAAAGTTGGTTTGGTGGATGGTAGAAACATGTCTATACATTTATCTATGAAAGAAGTCTACACTATGCTCTTCTCCAAACAGATTTTGTATATTAAATGGATGGCAATGAAATTACTAAAGTAGTCTCCAGACTTTGGTCCAAGTCAAGAACCTCCCATTGTTCCTATTTGGTTCAAACTATCAAGTCTAAAGCTTCATTTCTTCCATCATCAAGTTCTTTTTCCTATAAACACAACTCTGGGCAGACCAATGAAGCTTGATGTCCCAACTTACAACCTCTGAAGACACTCAGCGGCTAGAATCATGGTGGAAAGGGACATTACCCTTCCTAAGGTGGATGAGATTTGGCTAGCTATTGCTCACAATGGCTACTGGCAGAAGAATGTGATAGAACAAAAACCTTGTTATTTCACTCACTGTAAAATGTTTGGCCACTCCATTGACAAGTGCTTCAGACTCCACCCTAAGCACAGAACAAACTCCAACTCTCAAGGAACTTTCTCAACCACTGCCCCTAAGCAATTTCCATACCGCACTCCTGACATCCAGGAACAACCTGCTCAACAAAATCTTACTAAAAACCCAATAATAGTCACGGAACCCACCTCTGTTGGGAGTTTTTCTCAAATGGGATTGAATATACCAACTTCTTCTAGTTTTCTTTCACACAATACAACTAATTTGGAATAGGTTGATCAAATAGCCCTTACAGAAACCTTTGAAAGAAGTGAATGGATCCCACTATGCTTGAGAATCTTCCTCTCAATGTGGTAACTAAGGAGCATCTACCCTAACACAACCCCTTCCTGAATCTGGAAACATTACTCTGGTGGAAAATGTGGTGGAACAATTGGACAAATTCATCAAGGCCCAGTCTAGACTACCTTCTCAGGCCTTTACAGATTTTGTCAATAATACTTTAGTGATGAATGAGATGGAACAGCTAGATGGCCAAACCAATGTGGTCCTTAACCCTTGCAGTCTGAACTACCCCCCATTAGCTACTTTTCAACGAGACTTAGAGGAGAGCTGGAAGATTCAAAAAGCTAAGAAAAAGAAGAAGAAAACCACTGAACCCCAAGGAGAGATTGTTGTGCTTGAATTTGGTAGTTCCTATTCCACAAGAATAGACTCCCTCACCAGGCTTACCAGGGGAAATCCAAATCAGTCCATCATGATTAATTTTCTATGCTGGAATATTAGGGGAGTGGCTCACTCACTCTCATTAAAAAGGATTCTCCTTCTCAATAGAAAACATAAAGTCCGGTTCAATGCTATTCTTGAACCAATGGTTTACAAATACCCTAAAAACTTTTTAAATCATTTCCATGGCTTCTCTCATTACTCCAACAGTAACATTAAAGTTTGGATCATTTGCCAAAATGAAATTAATTGCTTAGTCATTATGGATGATCCACAGTTTGTCCATTTCAAATTTGAGGCTACTAGAAAAATTGGTTTCACAACCATTATCTATGTTGGATGTAACAAAAATGTTAGAAGATTCCTTTGGCATGAACTTATGAACATCGGAATCTCTATGACATCCCCTTGGCTGGTGGGAGGAGACTTTAACTATGTGGCTGACCTGTTGAAAAAAGAGGTGGTTGGCCACCTAATCTGCTCAAAATGACACAATTCAGTGATAATATTAAAGCTGCAAACCCTTTTGATCTTGGCTTCTAAGGGGCCAGCTTCACTTGGAAACGAGGTCAGATATGGGAAAGGCTGGACAGATTACTTGTGAACGATCAATGATTCCAGGCTTTTCTGCATACCTATGTTAACCATTTATCTTTATTTGGGTTTGATCACAGACCCTTCCTCATTTCTATCACTTCCACCCCACCTAAAAGCCCTAAATCCTTTAGATTTCAAAATATGTGGGTTGAACACCCTGAGTTTCTAAACCTGATTAAAGAGCATTGGAAAATTTCTCGTCATTCCTACCCCATTATCAATCTGTGGCAACTGTAGAATTTTTTTACCCAAATGCTCAGTAGTGGAGCGGGAAGTGTTTTGGGAATGTCTATGACCAGGTGGACAATGCTGAGAAGAACTTAGAAACATTAGAATCTGAGGCTGATAATGACATTGTGGATGAGGTTGCTTTTGTGGAGGCTGTTGAACAGGTTCTACTCGCTACTGAAAGGTTGGAGCTTTTTCTCAAACAAAAAGTTGTTGTTAACAGATTCCTTGGAGGGGGGAGGGGACAGGATAACTAAGTACTACCATGCTTGCATTATGTACAGAAGGAATTGCAATAGTATTTGTAGAATTTAAGATGCTGAGGATAATTGGATCAATGATTTTGAGGGTATTGCTAGTAATGCTGTGAATTTTTTTCAAGATCTGCTCACTGTCACTCATTCTTCCCCAACACATGTGGATCCACAATTCTTCCAGGAGGAACTGAATTACACTAAGGAACTCTAACTTGCCTCTATTCTTACTAATTCTGAGGTTTGGGAAGCTCTCAATAGCATTGATAGCTCTAAAGTGGCTGGTCCTGATGGTTACACTGTTGCATTCTATAAAAAAGAACGGCCCATTATTAAGGAGGAAGTGGTTGCAGCTATTCAAAGTTTCTTCCAAGGAACTCCCCTCCCCAAATACTTCTTCTGCTCTAGCTATCACTAAGCTCCTCTTAAGGACCAGGCTAAACCACCCTAAATCCACCAAAGCATGCTATGGACCAATGGATCCCCAAATTAAGGGATTCATTCCCTTTTTTAGGCCTTAACCACAAAATCTCCTCCATCATTGATTATCATAGGGAGTTAACCATCATTAGCCACCCCTGACCTTCCTAAGCCAAGAGGTGACCACTCCCTGCTGACCAGCCACCTTGGTAGCTGAAAAATGGCCAAACCTTGAGCCACCACCCAAAAATTCAACCCAATTAAAACCTAGAGACCAAATCAACTCAACTACTCTTTAGGGCTTCTCTGCCCTCCACATAAGCAATATCTTCCACCCCCCAATTGGCCCTGGCAGCCAGCCTAGACCATTTTATTTAAAGCTCACCTCCATGGCCAATAGAGAAGAGCCAAAAAATTTTTAAGAAAACTCTGTCGAATTGCTTCCAGAGACTCCCTAGAACCTCCTCAAATCAAGCCCACCATTTTCCCCCTCTGTTTCCTTCTGTGAGAGTTCAATGAGCTTAAAGTTTTAATCGAAACCAGGACATATTTCCCTATAGCTATACAATGTACCAAACCTCAATTAATTGTGCACACACCATCCCCACAGCAAGAGGAGTTGATCCCCCACAAAAGCCCCCTCTCAAACTGCCTCTAGTATAGACTTCAATCAACACCTAAAATCGAGCTTGATCCAATTCATACCTAGACCATTCACCAAGGCTTAGGACTTCATCTGGAGGTTTTTTGGGACCAATCAAAGCTACCACAACCATCTGATTGAGGTCTCTCCTCTCAGATAAAAGTATTGAACTCCAATCATAAACTGAGCTTGTTTCAAGCATCCATACGTATTTACTATATTTCATACTATATAATCCATATAGATAGGTTTGTCTTGAGTAGATGAAGCTCTAGAAACAAACTCCATGAGATTTTGTTGAGTCTAGAGGGAGAACTTAAGGCTTTAGTGTGGACGATTCTCAGGTTAGGTCACTTGGTGACGATGGCAAGGAGTCATCTGATTGCGTGGTTATCTCGTCAATGGATGAGATCTAGCCGGGCGAACTCTTGGTGCGTGAACCGCGGGCCGCGTGACATACCAGGGTGGAAAGCGCAGTGAATGAGAGTGTGTCACATCGCCGTTCGGAGTTGCCTGGGATCCAGTCAGCGCCGCGTGGTTAAGTAGAAAAATAGGGTATTTTTTTATTTATTTAAATGCTTGACTTTCAAAAATTCATATCTTGGTGTAAAAAATCACAAAAATAAAATAAAAATATCCTCTTGCTCAGTGAATTGAGGAGAACAATGTGGAAATGGTTTGAATGAGGAGAACAATGTGGAAGGAGAACAATGTGGAAATGGTTTGAAGTTTACTTGATGCAATGTTTATTTTTAATTAATTAAACAAGGTTATTAGTCTTTTAACTCTCCATGCATGTAGACATTTCACCATGGCTTGATATTTTGGCATGTTGTTGCCTTTGTCATGAGGGATATTCTCTTATTTTTCCAAGGTCAGAGAAAATCTCTAGACAGAGACCCATATTTTTCAAGTTTATGTTTATTATTTGTATAAATTAATCATAATATATAGCATGTTGCTTAGAAAAATCCAAAAAAAATTTGAAAGGTTTATTGTGACCAAAGAACCCTTTAGAAAATTTTTCATGAGTTAAGTCATTAAGAACACACTTAACTCTCACAAAATCCTAAAACACAAAGAAAATTAATTTAGGCAAAATAATCATCTAAATGACTTGATTTTGTTTATCCACTGTGATTTAAAATTCAGAGAACTCCCCATAAAAATTTCAAAACATTTGAAGTTCATTTGATAACTTGATTTTCTAAATTAAATGGCATTTTTGAAACTAAAATGATTTTTAATAATTAAAATATAACTCAAAAAAATATAAAAATTTGTTTTAGGAGTCCTCTGTGATAAGGAGAACTTTCTCAAAATAAAATTGTAATTAAAATAACATTTTTATTTTTAAGCTTATTTTTAAATATTTAAATAATTAAAAAAATAATAAAAATCACAAAATTAATAAAATTTATGGAAATATTCTAAATTATTTCTTAAGTATTTAGGAGCAATTGAAATATTTTTCCTAATTTTCTAAGCAAAGATATTCAATTTTAAAGCTTAAAGTAATTTTTCTTAAAGGCTAAAAATGAACTTTTCTTTATTTTTCACTTAAATAATTCCAACAATTCAAAAAAAAATTACAAAAATGTAAAATTTGTTTCTCTGGGTTCCTTGACCTTAGAGAGATTTAATAAAAATATAAACCCTAATTTTCCATATTTAAAATATTTAATAATTAATTAATACTCCAGAATTTAAAATAATTATAAGAATTTAAATAAAATTTAACAAACCATGAAATTTGGCCCAAGTGTTTCTCTAGTCTAAGTTTATTTCCAGTAAAAATTTCAATGGATTAGGCTTTGCCTTAGGCAACTTGTTGCATTTTTTTTTAAAAATCCTATGTTTGCATATCAATAATTATATAAATTAAACTAAAATTTAAAAAATCAGATTTTTCTCCTCTGATGACTTAATTGACCTATGAGTAAGGTGGGATGAAAACTCTAAAGTCATTTGAATTAAATTTGATGAATTATGAAGTGATAGAGCCTTAGGGGCGAAAGTGTAATTTTGGAAATTTGGCCTTAATTAACACTTAGGCTTAATTCAATAAAGGGAAATGGGCAAACTTTGATCTAAATTAACATATTTGGATGATTGAAACACAAGGGATTAATTGGTAGAAACCAATCTTACTTTTTCCAATTAAAGGATAAATTTGAAATTTCCTAGATTAGGATAAATTTGAAAAGGATAAATTTGAAATTTCCTAGATTATTAAATTTTGGAAGTTTGCCAAATTAAATGATCCTAAACTTAGGGGTATAATTTTGGGTGTTAATAACTCATTAATTTAATAACCCCATTTGATGTTCAAATGACATTCAAAAGTTTTGATAATAAATCATCATCACTTAAAATTCAATTTCTTTTAAAAATTATTAAGACATCCACCAGGATCTTAAGGGTTTAGTAGTGACCTAAGCTAAATCAAATTTGATTAAATGAGGATTAGAAAAGTGAATGTAACTATAAATTGAACACCTTTAAAACACTACAAGCCCAAATTAAAGCTAAAATTGGCTAAGTGTCTCAATAACAATAACTTTCCCCTTTAATGATCTTCACCTACATAATTCTCAAATTAAATTGCAAGTGATGATTCTCGTACTCTTAGGGATAATGGAAACATCAATGTTCACTGAGCATTGGAGCTATTTATAGGATGAGTTATTAAGCGACATAATAAGTTTAAATGAGCTCGAGACTTTTCACCAGGCAGTGAGAGGGAAGCATGGACCTGCTTCTTTCTCCTGACCTTTTGGATACCTCTGAGGTCTACTAAACCTAACATATTTTGCTTAATGAAATCATCCTTAGTCAAATTAATAGATGGTCACCAAGATATGATTTAAGATTTGGTAAATCATCAGAACCTTATTTTTCCACTTTACACAAAATGCCCTTACATGCATTTTGAGTTTCAGGTGGTGGAACGAGAAAACCCATTAGGTACGCTTTTACAGCTTACAGTACCGTCTTTTTTCTATATTTTTCACACTGTATTTTATACTTACAAAGCTTGCATGCTAAACAACGATGTCACCCTACATGAAAAACAAAACTACTAGGATAGCAACAAAACCAAAGCCAAAACTAAAATTAAAATCAACCAAGACAAAATTCACTGCCACAACATTCAAAATATAAGAAAACTCAAAATTTAATCAACTCAAAATTTAATCACAAACATCACAAAACAACAATTACAACTAAATTAAGATGTCTCTATCAGATGATCGGGAATCCCTCGGATGATCTAACCTACGGTTGCTAACGAGGCTTCCCATGGTCTAAATGAAAGTATGGAACTCATTAAGTTGAGTTTAGTAAATTCATTTAGACTAAGTGAATCTGATAGAAAATAGTGGTGCCGAAATGAGGAAACCGTAAGATTCTAACTGGTGTCACTCTAGTCAACTTTAATATGCCCCATAATATTGAAAGAACTACAACCATAGGGCCATCTGATTTGACATCATAACTTGACACACTAGAAAACTTAAATTCGTTATGACGAGGAGCTTAGAGTTGCATGGTGGGTAGCATGGTCATATTCAACAACAAAACCTGTCTTCCCCAGCTAAACCATTCCTTCCTTAGAATTAAACAACCAAAGTCATAGGACTTCGAGGTTGTTATCTTATTCAACATAAATCCTCACCTCATATTTAGGCCTTTGTACAGCTCTGCTATACAATATAAGCCTTAACTCATCTTAGGATTCTGAGGTTGTCGTCTGTCATGACCCAAACCCTCACATCTTCCAGGCTATTTGGCAATAACCCTAAACCTAAATAATATTTTCATTTTTTGTCAATACTTATATCGAAAGAAAAAGGTATCATGCCACTAATATCTTCTAAACTTAAGCCAAAAAATACGATAGATTGGGAAGTCACCAAGGTTCTCCTCCGGATCTATGACATCCCCTAGTTCGTCCTCCTTTGGCTTCCAAAAACAAAAAGTTCCAAATTTGAGTCATTCCCATTTCACACCTCTTTTTCCAATTTCATTGAAAAGTCCTATCATTTTGAACTCCTTGAAGATAATATTTTCTGATTTTTATTGAGAGTTTTCTTAGGTGACTTCGGTTATCTAAGATGTAATTAACTATAGGGGCTTGCACTTATAGGAAGTTTGTCCGAATCCAGCTTAAAATAAACCCTAATTAATTCTTCATATTAAATAGGGAAAATTATTGGCAAATAAAATGATTTCGCGGACCAAACGGATGCCATATATTTTCTAGTTTATTCGATCAAGTCTCATCCTCAAGTCTTGTGTTTTTCCTTCGGGATAGATGTTTGGTTTGAGGTATAGTGCTCTTTAATTTAAACTATGAAAAATATGGGGTCAATTTGATTTCATATTCTTCTAAAACTCATATATATATATATATATATATATATATGTAAATTAAAATATCCTTCTGAAGCAGGCAACGAGATTTCAATTCTGGAGACCGAAAGCTTCCAACGGGCAACTCCTTAAACCAAAAATAGTGTCGACAACTGGCCATTTGTATTGTAAAATCTATTGAAAATATAATGACCTGGGAGGACTATAATTTCATCAACTAGTAAGTACCACATTTCATCTTGGGTAGAGTTGTTGCATTCATTTGAGGGGAGTGCTAATATATAGGAAGATAAGTTTTGATGGGCATTGAATTGATGTTTCTAGGGTGACAGACTAGATTATTTTATCAATTCAGCCTAGAGTTTGGATAGTAAGGGTCCCTAGTAGGTCCTTTAGAGAGGGCACAATGAGTTATCTGGAAGTGAGAGTCTAGAATATACTCAACACTACTACACAAGCTAGTGAAAAACTCTTGGTTAGCCAATATTTTTTTTGCTGGCACCAAGAGAAGGTAAGGAATAGGAATGCTACTTTTTGACACAATACATCATTTTATCATCTTCATCATTCAAATTCAACACTGATTAACATCGCTTTACAAGAAGAAAGATCTTTTCAAAATATTTCAAACTCTCTTTTAAACTTTATTAGTCTTTTAATCTTTATTTTTATTTTTTGCCTAAATTTAGTGTTAAACTTTTGCCAACATTTAAATGTTGTTTTTCTAGTATATTATCTACAATTTAGATAAAAGTTTTGCCAGTCAATTTTAAGAAATTCTGCTTTCCTCGTGGGATCGATACTGGGGATTTTAAGGAAAATCCTATATTACTTGAAATGAAATGTGTATTTGCTTAGTACCTCTAGTGTGAAGTTTTATTACCTATTTTCTATATCATTTCATATATTTACACTAGCCACTGAATATAATTTGGGACAAGTTTTTGGTAATCTTTTGGATTTAAGAAAATCTACACAGTTTTGAGTTGGGTCAGAGGGTAATATGGTTAATTGGTCAACTTTTTTTCCAAATTAGGGTTAGGTATAATTGGTTTTGATCATCCCATGGTGCCTTCAAATTTTGGGTACAAAAGGGCCATTAGGGTTTAGGTCTGATTATTAGGGTTTGGTGAGGATAGAGAGGCCTTTAATAAGGCTAGGAATAAATTTGAGTAGTCCCCTCTCCAAATATGGTTTTGGTGGTTCAAAATGTTCCCTAAGGTCCATAAGTAAGCTTCTAGGGTTTTGGAGTGACCTAGGGCATGTCTACTCCTTGATGGTCAATTTGGGTTTGCCTAGGGCATGTCTAGTCCCTGGTGGTCAAGTTAGGTTTCTCACCTAGCCACCTAGTCAAAACCCTAAACCCTCTCAACCAAATGTTAGAGGTTTATGTTAGCATTGTTGAGGCCCAAGAAAATACAACCTTGGTCTAGGGTCATGTGCAAGAAAGTGAGTTGAGTCCTCACAAAACTGAGCTAAGCAGTTCTCAGTACCCAAGAAAGCTTTTGTTAATGACTCCCTCATTTCCTTAGAGAGTATTAGAGCATTGTAAATGCTCAATTTTGCAAATAATTTCCTCAAATGAGCTAGAATGTTGTAGTTCATTTTGTTGTCGATGTTTTCATAAGTTGGTCTCTCTTATACCTATGGAATTGCTTCCTTGAGAACGATCATTTGTTTTTCTATTTCTTTAGGAGTTGCTTTTGGAAGTAGAATTTTGCCCTATAAATTAAATTAATTTATTTACTCTTGCTTATGTGTCAAATTTAGAGTTTCTTTCAGGAGCACTTCAACCAACTCTTCTAAGGATGTTTTGGAGTCTGACCATTCCAACTCTATGGAAATTGATGCTGCTTGCAACTAAAGTACACAAAGTTGCCTTTGATTTCACTATTGTTGGAGTTATTTCCATTTTCAATATTGTCATGATTTTCATTATTGATGGACCCATCAAAATTATGTACACTTTAAGAATTGTCTACAAGATCAAAATCAAATCATTTATTTTCAAATTCATCGTCATTAAAAATAGAAAAAAATGTAACTGAAATGAAAAATTTTTGCATTAACTAACTCTGGAGGGACAAATAAGAAGTTATACAAAGTCAGCAAATTAAGGGCTTTCACTTCCAAATCTGAGACAACCAATCTTGAGGGACAAGCATGGATAGAATAAAAAGTTGAAATAAAAGGAATAGTAGCCCACATACTATGACGATCTTTAATTGTCTTGACTTTGTTTTTCACTTTCTTTTTCTTTTCTCTTTTGGAGGGCAGAAGTTTTGTATTTTGAGTTGAAGCTGATGTCGACTAGGCTTGCATCTTATTGAGGACCTTTTTGAAAGAATTGGCTCATGACACATTCCTCTCAACTCTATCTTTGTAAGGGTCTACAAGGATAAGTTCATCAATCGTGATTACATTGATTGAATCCTTTTAGGCTCTTTCAAGTATTTTTTTCGAGATGACTATGTTCATTATCTTGAAGTTGTGCTCCAACATATCCTTGAAGATGAAGCAGTCTTCATTTTTGTGTCATTGCACCCTATGGTAGGCACAATAGTTGAGTTGATCTTTTATTCCAACCTCTTATTGCCTTTTGGCTTTAGGTAGCTTTAACTCAAGTGTCTTCAGCAGACTACAGAATATCTTCTACATAGCCTCTATTTTAAATGGATACATGTAGCTCATCTGTTCAGCTATTTTTTTCTTCTTTTTCTATAGTTGGAATGATTATTCAAACTGCAACAGTAAGGACTGTTGTGGTCATGATCAGTTGGCACTTTGTTATTATTATTATTATTTTTTAGTTATACCTACATTGGTTGCTTGCTTTTTTCAATAGTTAAGAATTTATTTAATTTCCTCTTGAATGTCTTTGTCAACTTTAGTTTTTTTACCTTCTCTATTAGAATTAGGTGTTTGTCCTCTTTCTATAGGCTCACGGTCTTGCTAAACATCTTCCAAAATGTTTGTATTGTAATCCCCTTGAGAATGAATACCACCGGTCCATGAATAATCTTAAGCCGGATTTTGATAGCATGTTACTCCTGAAGTTGTGTTTCAAACTTCAAGTTGAGGTTCCTCCATCGAAGAATGTAATCCATGAGGGTCTCTCCTGGCTTTGTTTTTCTACCATGAGGTCTCCGACTGTGATGTTGAGTTGAGCCTTGGTGAAATGTTGTATGAAGAGATTTTCCAACTTAGTGAAATTTTTAATAGACCCATTAGAAATTTCATCGTACTAATCAAAAGTGACACCAGTAAGGCTATTGACAAATTGGCAGAATAGGAGAGCATCATCATCCCCCATGTTGTGGCAACTTGCTTGAAAGTGTGCAACATGCTGATGAGGGTTTCCCATCCCATCAAAAAACTTGAAAAAGGTTGTACAAATCTCTTTAGATATTGAATGGAATTAAATTCATCCGAGTATGGTCTACCCCTCATAAATAATGATCTAGCCCTCAACTGGACCATTTTTTCTTTAATCTTTTGTTTAACGAAATGAGCGTTATTTTTATCCAAAATCACACTCTAGGCGAAATCCTTTTTATTTTGGTTGTCTTTATTGATCTCAGTCAATTCTTTTTTGCACCAACAATATGGTCCACCTTTTGTTGGTTAATCTCGACAGGCGGAACCTATGACACTTGTAGAAACCCATGTAGGGTTATCAAAGCAACCATCATTTCTTCAACCTTCTTCTCAAGACAACTGTTATGTTCATCTCTTTGATGTATTACCCTCTTCAATTTTTCCATAGGATCTTCATTTTTTGGTGGCATAACTTTTCATGAAGACGAAGTGGCTTGTGTTTCCACCATATTAACCTCAGCAAACTCTTCATCTATGTCATTAAGACAGTCTCTTCTTTGGTCTTCTATTAACTGCCTAACATTGGCTTTTAAACTTTTTAGCTTTTCTTAAATTGAATTGGGTAAATTTTTCATTGAGTCTCATCTTGCGGACTGAACACAGGATTCACAAAACCTACAATGTTGTTGACTTCCTCTAATGTCTTACACCTCAACACATTTTTCCTTAGTATGGGGCAAGACGTCTTTGGTGGCATGTCAACGCATCGTGAGTGGGTATGATCCCTAGCTCATAAACTTTTTATGAACGAGTTCATACTAGCAAAAGCTATCATAACATTTAACACTAATTCTTCATGTGTCGTTAAAAATTTTTAATGGGGTTTTGGTTTTGACTTTACAAGGAAACGGACATGCTCTTCTAAAATGGTGACAACATCTAGTATCTTGGGTCCCAAACGTTGTTTTTTGGGCACCCTAGATAGAGTGATGGTAGTTTTGTTGTCCCCCAAGTAAATTTTGGCAGAGAACCGGGGCGTGTCGGCCTTATGATACTTGTACATATGTCTTTTACTCTTAAGGATTTGTTTCTTTATTTATGGGATACCACACGCTCCATTTATGAAAGATTTGGGTGATCAAGCACATTTCTTTCTGAGCAAGCTTTTCAAATACAGAACAAATACTTGAGAAAAATAGGCTCTTCTTCTTTTCTTACCAGTGGTGGAAGGATTAGGGTGGACTGATAGCAATCCGATGAACATCTTCCTCACCGTGAGCGGTGAGCAATGGCTAGATCCAGCTCCCTCCTAAGAGAGGAGAGGTTTCATAAAGTCTCATTTCCTCAACCTCATCTATTTTTGTGTTGTTAAATTTATCCTTTTTTTCTTCAAAATGGAGTGGCTCCTGTTTCTTTGTTGAGTGTGAGTTAGCGCCACAGGCTTGCGGTTGGACCCAATCTCAAGTATGGATGACAGTGGAGCACAATCTTCTTCTTTAATAACCTACTTTCCTTTGAGATCAATTTTCTTGGACTCATTGGTAGGACAAACAATCATAGAACTGAGGGTTCTCTTAACAGCAATAGTCTTCTCAACTAAAGTCCTCTTTAGTGAAGGAAACTCAGGATCTCAGGTTAAATTTGGTCGGTGGCTTTACACCCTCTGTAGCAGTTTCTTTATCACAATGTGAGGCACGTTGCCTAGCTCCACCTCAATTTCATCAAACCTGGATGCAAACTTAATTTAAAATCCCTTGTAATGAGCACTCTAGTCTGTTGGCAAGTCAAGTCCTTCAGTGGATGAAAATACTAACCTTGAAGAATCTATTACTACAAATTGAAGAAATTCAGAATGCTAGTATGATCTGTCCTAAGAATTCCCCTCCATTCTGTGTAAACTAAATATTTTATTTTTCTATGATTTTTTTTTGTTTGTGAAGGTTCCGATAAGATAATCCGGACCTAGTCCCAAGTTTAGGAGAAGATTAAGTTTAATTATTTGTCAAAAATTTTGGTGGCAAGCAGTTGTCATTTTGTTAAAAGTTGGTTTCCCTTATCGAGGGAACTATTGATTAATTTTAGGATCAACAATTCTAGGATCCATTCATTTTTTGAACAAATGGTTCAAGAATCAAACAAAAGATTGGTCATGCTTTGCCTATGAATGAAATGAGAAAAATACACAAGTGGGAGAAAGGTAATTTGGCCTAAGTAGGGCATATGTAGATTACTGATGTATGAGGACAAGTTTATAAGCCTAAGATTGAGAGAGAATATGTCCCCAGTGGAGTCACTAAGGAAAATCTATCGGCGCCCTTTCAAGGCCAACTTCTATCTTTATCATTTTTTTTTCGAGGAGGAGTCTCCATCTTGTCTATCATCGTACAATCCCTTCACTGAGTAAACTCTCTTTCGGATCATATGATCTTGAGGAGAGAGGAATCAAAAGGAAAGGATATATGATGACAAAGAAACATGAGAAAAAGTGTGTGGCAGAATTTTGTGAAATGAACTTAACGTGAATAACCACAAAGCATACACCTAAATTAGATCAGATTGAAAATGCCTTGGAAGCATGTCCGTGAAGAGGACCTTACGAAAGTAACCCATGATCAGATATTCAAATTTTTGTGTCTATTTTGGCATCTTCTTCTTTCTATAAGGTCAAGCATGTATAGTAAACTACATCTTAAGTAACCAAAGCCGCTTAAGAAAAATCTCGATTAAAGTAGTGTTTTTATCCTCAGAAGGTCGAGCTTGTCATTCTCACATAAGGGTTTTAATATTTTACCTTGAGGTTTATTTAGAACTTATGTTGCAGAGAATACGATCATGCAGAAGACTAAAAATGAGGATTTATGTGGTTGGTAGACGAACAACCTAAGAGTCCTTGGGTCAAGTTCACCGAGAAAGGTGAAACTTTAGAACCCTATTCTATATTGACTTATAACCCTACATAGAAAGGGTTGTCATCTAAACCTCTTAATCACATGCAAAACCATGCATGGCTAGTCTCAATCATGAAAAATAAGTTAGCGCATTTTTTTTAAGTTGTGGGCCTTACGACTTGATTATAAATCAAGCTGTATAGGTATATATGGTAATCATAATGTCGTAAGTCTATTGCAAACATAGTTCGAAATTTTAAATTTAATTATTTTATGCCTCACTACACTCAAATGTTTTAATTCAATTGGTGTTGATGGATCGAAGCAAGTTAAGCAATGTGATATGCGAAACCTTGATGATGAATGCACAGAAGGCCTGTTTAAAAGGCAAATCAGTATGCATGGGAAAAACTCACTTTATAAGTCAATGGTTCTTAAAGGTTAAACCACCCCTTTTCGTGCAATGAGTGAGGACCTAAAGATAAAGAACGAGATCAATATTTCATGCATATGTCTAGAGATCATGCAATTATTCATGCTCCTACTCAAAAAAGAGTTTCTACTCATTTTTTATTTTTTATATCAATTAAGGTTGTTTACATGTGTGATGTTTCTATGGTTGTAAATGCAATAACTTTTTTATAGTTTTCGTTACCAATTTCATTTTAAAAAAAGTTAAGTTGAAGTTATTTAGGTTGGGGTAGAAGGTTTAGTCCTTAAGAGCCTACTGATAATCCAAACAAAAGCTAGAAATGTAAGTAACAGCTTACATTTTGGGGTAGATCTATCAAATGAATGCAGACAAACTGACAATTGTGGGTGTCAACCCTAAATTATTTCAGACTTGTCAACCGACATAATCCAAACTACCATTGATGGTTTAGTTCTGGTTTATCCTTTACTTCATGTTTCATCCTCTTTTGGATAGTTTGGATGTTTATAGCCAGTTAACCATAACACCTCCTAACTATACAAAATAAAAGAAGACTCAAAGGAAATGAACTTTGGTTACCGTAGCATTTATGTCAGCCCTGCAAAATACAGGTAACATGCTCTAGCAACATGTAAAGTAAATCTAAGAACCACTTTATATGTCATCCCCATAAAAAAAATTAGCACACCCTAAGAATATGTAAAGTAAATCTAAGGCGGCACTTTATATGTCATCCCTACAAAATTGAGTTGGCCTAAACATTTATAGTTGTTTAATATTTTTTTTTTAGCACAACATGGTCAAGTTGCCTATGGATTTTTGTCGTCCTGGGGTTGTCAGGTTCGTTGATTTACTTTGTCTATAGAAGTGGTCAAGCCAGCTTTGACCGAAAGTTTCCTGTTAGCAACCATAGGTTGCATCTTCCAAGAGATCTTCGTAGATATGAGTAACAAGGTTAAACTTTTGGTTAGTGATCTTTGTTCATTAAGGACTTATTACAGTTTTAATGTATTTTTAATAATTTTACGGGGTTGCAAAATTTTGGTTGCTTAAGTTCTCTTAGTTGATTAAATTTTTTGTCATTTTTTTTAATCTTGATGTTTGGAATGACCTGGTCAAGATCCCTGGGTTCGCGGTTTCATTTGTCATGAGTGATCAAAAGGTATCTCATTATTAGACATGGGTTACTTCCTCCGAAATTCCCTTTCAAACAAGGTTGCAGTTTTGGTCGGCACTAAAAAGTTAAGGAGTTGCCCGTTGGAAGCTGTCGGCCACTGGAATCGAAATTCAGGCACCCGCTTTGGAAATGCATTTAATTTACATATATATCTAAGTTTAGAAAACTATGAAATTAAACTAATCTCATATCCTTCATAGTTTAAATGAAAGAGCACTATATCTCAAGCCATGTATCTAGTTTGGTCTGCAAAAACTATTTTATTTATAATCCAACAAGTTCCCCTATTTAATACGAAGAATTAAATAGGGTTTATATTAAGCTTGGTTTGGCTGGGTTTGGAGAAGCTTTCTATAAGAGCAAGCCCCTATAATTAATTACATCTTAAATGACCGAAGTCACCTAAGAATACTCTCGATAAAAATTATAATAAAAATCAGGGAATATTATAATATTATCTTTAAAGAGGTCAATAGGATAGGGCTTTTCAATTAGATCCAACAAAGAGGTGTGAAAGGGGAATGGCTTAAATTTGGAACATTTAATGTTGAATCCAAAAGAAGAAGAACTAGGGGATGTCACATACCTAGAGGAGAACCTCGGTGACTTCTCAAGCTACTCTATGGTTTGGCCTCAGTTTTGGAGAGAAATATTTAAATGTTTCATCTTGTTAATTTTATTAATTATGGTTTACACTCGCATGAAACAATCACACAAATAGCCTAGAAGATATGAGGATTTAGATCATGACAAACGACAACCTTGGAATCCTAAGACGAGATCCTAAGACGAAATCCTAAGACGAGTTAGGGCTTAAATTATACAGTAGAGCTATACAAAGGCCTAAAGAAAAGTAGAGGATTTATGTTGCATAAGCAAACCACCTTGAAGTCCTGTGGCTTTATTGTTTAAATCTAAGGAATGGTTTAGCTGGTGTAGACATGTTCTACTGTTAAAGATGGTTGTGCATCTCATAATGCTAGCTCCAAGCTTCTCTTCATAGCAGGTTTAAGTTTTCTAATGTGTCAAGTTATGATGTCAAATCAGATGTTCCTAAGGTTCATGGTTATTTAAATATTATGGGGCATATTAAAGTTGATTAGTTATATTATGGGGCATATTAAAGTTGATTAGAAGGACACCAGTTAGGGTCCTAGGGTTCCCTCATTCTGACACCACTATTTTCTTTTGGATTCACTTAGTCTAAATGAATTTACTAACTCAACTTAATGAGTTCCATATTAATGAGTTCATGAGTTCCATACTTTCATTTAGATCATGGGAAATCTCACTAGCAAATGTAGGTTACCTCCTCCAAGGTATTCCCGATCATCCGATAGAGACGTTTTATTTTAGTTACAATTTTTGTTTTGTGATGTTTATGATTAAATTTTAATTTGTCTTGTATTTTGAATATTGTGGTGGTAATTTTTATCTTGATTGATTTTTAGTTTTGGTTTTGGTTTTACGGCTATTCTAGTAGTTTTGGTTTTCATACAGAGTGACATCGTTGTTTAACATGCAAGCTCGAGGCAAGAAGTACAAAAAAGGTAAATGCAATAATTTAAAAATGTATTTGTCGATTCTTCTCGTCCCTCCACCTGAAAGGTTAGTACTTGCAAGGCAAGTATACAATTTTTCAAGTAATTTAATTTGCAGGAGTAGATAAAGGTTTAGCTACCCAATCCCTAGTTATAACTTTATTGAATCTCAGAAGATCCTAATGGATGGTTTTAGAAAAAAAATATGGCAAGTCCAATTTGTTTTTCAAAATGTCCAATAGATTTTAAAATGCTCAAGGCATGACCCCGGACCACTTTGAAGATCTCTTGAAATATTCTGAGTTCATTTTGAACTTATCATTTTATTCCATTAATCATCCAAGGTCGAATTTTGACTACCGCGTTGTTCAGTGAAACTTGACAATTTAATTATCCCGAGGATAGGGTACCTAATTAATCAATGATGTTTCATTTAAAATTATGTGAGTGGGTTCCCCTAAGGCAAGTTTAAGTCATTTAAGATTGTGGTACCCGCAATTAAGGTCAGTCTTGTAGTGTTTAAAGATGTTAATTTCCAATCATGTTATCTTCTAAATCCGATCAATTGAGTGCAGACATCGAGCCTATGTCACGACTAAGCCTTTAATAATCATGATAGGTAGAATGGTAATTATCAAAATTTTGATTTAAGTGATATGCATTCTTATTAAATGATCACATCATCTCCAAGTTTGGGCTTAAGAAAAAGTAAACTATTGTCTTTCTAGCTTAAGCCCATCACTTAAGAATCATTTGATCTTAATTGACTTCCAAGTCAAAAAGATTAGGAGAATTTTAATTTTGTTGATGTTGTGCAAAGGTGGTGAGTGAGTTTCTATATTTTAATCCCATTGAATTTCAATCATCCAAACATGATCATTAAGATCAAAATTTCCCATTTTCCCTTGATTAATCCTAAATTTTGATTAAGAACTAAAATCTAAAATGACTATTTTGCCCTCAGGGTACTTTACCTCATAACTCATTAAACAGAAGTCAAATGACTTGAGCATTCAGAGTGGCATATCCATGAGTTAGTTGGAACATTAGAGGAGAATAATGTAGGAGAATAAAGTGGTTTTTTTTGTGTTTTTTTTATTTAATTTAATTTAAATAATTATTTAAATTCAAGAAATAGGGTTTTAAAAATTGATTTATTTAACTATCCAAAATAAAATTTTTATTTAAGAGAAACTTATTAGAGGTTTTCTTAGGTCAGAGAAACACATAGGCAAAATTTTGTGATTTTTTAAATTAAATTATTATTATTATTATTTCATTTTGGATCAATTTCATTGATATAATTAAATAGAAAATAATGTTTTAATTATCAAATTTATTTTTATATTTTTATTAGACTTCTCTAAGTTCAAAAAACTCAGATAATCAAATTTTGTATTTTTATGATTTTTAATTTATTTGTTATAATTATTTTAATGAGAAAATAAGGAAAATTCACTTTTAAGCTTTTCAATTTTATTTTTAAGTTAGAAAAATTAGGAAAAATATCCTAATGAATTCTAAGTGATTAGGGAAAACTTGCACACATTTTGAACCATTATTTGTATTTTTAAAAATTTTGATTATTTTAATTATTTTTAATTCAAAATACACTTTAAAAATGACATATTTTTACAAAAATAGATTTTATTTTTATTAAATTCCAGAGATCACCAGGAACTCAGAAAATTATTTTTCATGATTTTTCTAAACTTATTTAATTTATTATAATTATTTTCGTACAAAAATACAAAGTTTCTTTAAAAATTAATTTTAGTACTTAAACTAAGCCAAATATTTTTTAAAATTTTTACAATAAGTAAATATGATTTTTATGCACAATGTGGAATTGATTTTTTCAATTTTTGATAAATACATAATTTACATTAGTTAATACAAGATGTATACATTTGATTAAATATAGAAATGTACAAAATAATTCAAAACATTATAATATTTTTCCTAGACTTTTCTGATCACAGTAAACTTACTAAAATTATTCTCATAATTTTCTAAATGATATTTCGATTTATATAGTTAAAATAAGCCAAAATGGTCACCCTAGCTTGAAAATTAGGGCTAGAAGCATAGAGATGTCTTCTGACCTTAGAAAAATCAGAGAACATTCCCTCTGTGATGAGGAATAAACCTTAGAAATTTCAAGCCATGGTGAGTCATATTTAGTCATGGAGAATTGAAATACCACAAAGGGTATTTAATTAATTAAAAATCATATACTTGGCAAAAAAATTTTATTTTTGGTCCACATTATTCTCCTCTGTTCACTAAACAAGAGGGTATTTTTTTTTATTTTTCTATGCAAAGATATGAATTTTTAAAGATCTGACATTTAATTTAATTCATAAAACCTATTTATCTACTTATCTCGCGGCGCTGACTAGATCGTAGGCAGCTCCAAAAGATGACGTGGCAGGCTCTCATTTGTTGTGCTATCCACCTACGCATGCCAAGCGGTCCACGGTTCACGCATCAGGAGTCGATCTAGCTTGATCCCCTCCGTCCATTGGATACATGTGCGATTGAATGACATCCGTTCATTGTCCCCAAGTGACCTAACTTCGTAAACCGTCCACACTAAAACAACCGTCCACACTAAAACCTTAAGATCTTTGCCTAAACTCAAACAAATCACATTAGGTTTGTTTCTAAGCCTTCATCTTCTCAAGACAAACACATCTATATGGTTGATCAAGTATGAAATCAAGCCATTGCTCATTGACAATTAAAATAAGCTTGAGTTGCGGTTAGAGCTCAAAACCTTTGTCTGAGAGGGGAGGCCTCAATCAGATAGTTGTGGTAGCTTCGGTTGAGTCCAAAAAACCTTCAAATGAATTCCTGTGCCCTGGTGAATCATCTAGGTATGATTTCGACCAAGATGTATTTCAGGTGTTGGTCTAGAGCTATCTTAGAGGTTGTTTCAGTAGAGGCTTTAATGAGAAATCAACTCCTCTTGCTCTAAAGATGGTGTGAACATAATTAATTAGACTTTTGTGGACTGTGGAGAGATTTCTTGATCTGAGCTAAGAGTTTGAGCTCAAAATTGGGCTCTCACAGTGGGAATCAGAGGGGGAAAATGGTTGGCTTGTTCTGAGGAATGCTTGGAGAGTCTTTAGTTAGATTTTGACAGAGTTTTCCCCAGGATTTTGAACACCTCCCCTTTGGCCATGGAGAAGATGGTTTAAATAGAAGGGCTTAGGGTGGAGCTCAAGGCCAGTTGATGGGTGCAAAGAGTTGCTTAGGTGGAGGGCTGAGGAGCTCTAAAGAGAAGTTAAGGTGAGCTGGCCTCTATGGTTGAAATTAGGTTTTATTCAGGGGTGGTGGCTCATGGCTTTGGCATTTTTCGGTGAGTAGGGTGGTGTTGACCTCATTTTTTGTTAAGGTTTAGTTTTTCCTCTTTAGTAGCCTAGGGTCTAGCCATAAGACTTTTCCTGTTGACTATTCCTAGAAAACTAGACATGGAACCCTCACCATTAGAAATTCTACCCTCTTCTCCACTCAACTTGAAGTTCCACTTGTTGGTCTCAACCTCTAAATACTTAGTAGGTGGGGTCACTATGGGGAAACTCAAGATGAGTCACCCTTAGGATTGCTCGACCTTAGGGTTGACCTTGGGTGTTGGTCTGGAGCTAAGGCACTCACTACACTTATCTGCACCCACAATCGCTCGCAACCCTGAACTCAAATTTCTAGCTTAGAGCTCTTGATCTTTTGGGATACTCATGTAGATGGTCCCCTAAACCTACTAGCCCTAGGTTTATAGTTTAGCTAAGACCACTATGTAGAGAACCCAAAATCAGGTTTCCTTTGGTCCATGGCTTGTTGGTGATGATTGGTACCTCAACTCTACTAAAATACCCATCCTGGCCTTTTACCCCTAAAACACCCCCAAATTACCAAAATACCCCCTCTTTGATCCAAAATTTCAAAAATTCCAAAAATTCCTAGAAAATCCTAATAAATCCCAAATATTCCCAATTTTATTTCTCTCAACTACCACATGACCCAATTTGGCCAATTTGACCATTTTTAAGCAAAATCCCCAAATTGCCCTTTAAAGACCTAAATTTCCCCAAATCCAACTCAAATGTCCA
>NW_018165479.1:290061-291160 GCF_001263595.1 Phalaenopsis equestris | reverse complement strand
AAAATACATAACTTTGTGTAGAAAAATCACAAAAATAAAATAAAAATACCCTCTTACTTAGTGAATAGAGGAGAATAATGTGAAATAATTTTCAAGTCCATTTGGTGCATATTTTATTTTTAATTAATTAATCACTAGTTTGAATCATTTGATTCTCCATGCATATTGACACATCACCTTGGCTTGAAATTTTGACACGTTGTAGCCCCTGTAAGGGGAAATATTCTCTGATTTTTCCAAAGTCAGATGAGGTTCCTTTCCTATATAGAGATACATATTTTTCAAGTTATTTCACATCATTTCCATGAAATAATCATCAAAATTAGCATATTGATTATAAAATCCTAAGAAAATTTAGGAAGGTCCACCATGACTAGAGAAACCTTTGGAAATAATTTCATGGGTCAAGTCATTTAAAATGCACTTAAATTTTGCAAATACTAAATCACTAAGATAATTAATCTTGGAAAATTTAAACATTTAAATGACTTGATTTTTGATCTCCACTGTGATTTATGATCCTGAGAACTCATCATGAAAGTTTCAAAATATTTTGAGTTCATTTAATAACTTAAATTGATTTTTAAAGATAAATAACACTCTTAACACTTAAAGGATTTTTTTTTAAATCAAAATATAACTCAAAAAATTATGAAACTTAGTTTTTTGAGTTCTCTGTGATCAGGGATATTTTATAAAAGTAAAATAATATTTAAAATAAAAACTTAATTTTTGGCCCATTTTAAGTATTTAAATAATTAAAAATTCATAAAAATCATAAAAATAATAAAACTCATGGAAATGTTTTACATTGTTTCCTAATCACTTAGGAACAATTAGAATATTTTTTCTGATTTTCTAAATAAAGATATTGATATTTAAAGCTTAAAAATAACTTTTAAAAGGCTAAAAATAAGTTTTCACTAAAATAATTCCAATAAATCAAAGAAAAATCTGAAAAATATAAAATTTGTTATCTGAGCTCTCTGACCTTAGGGAGATTTTTCAAAAATACAAAACTTAATTTTCACCACTAAAATATTTTATTTTTATTAAATAGCCCAGAACTTAAAATAATTCTAATAAATCACAGAAAATT
>NW_018165479.1:277918-288022 GCF_001263595.1 Phalaenopsis equestris | reverse complement strand
TTCTTAAGTGACTTTGGTCATTTAAGTTGTAATTAACTATAAGGGCTAGCCCTTATAGGAAGCATGTCCGAACCCAGCTTAATATAAACCCTATTTAATACTTTATATTAAATAGGGGAACTTGTCGGCAAATACAAAGGTTTCACAGACCAAACGGACGTCATACTTTCCTTAGTTTATTTGATCGAGTCTCATCCTCAAGTCTTGTGTTTATCCTTCGAGATAGATATAGGATTTGAGGTACAGTGCTCTTTCATTTTAAACTATGAAAATTATGGGGTCAGTTTGATTTCATACTTCAACGTCCTTCCGAAGAGGGCGACGGGATTTCGATTCCGGAGACCGATAGCTTCTTATGGGCAACACCACAAACCATCCCCAAAATAACGCCGACAGGTGGTTGGCCAGAGCAGGGGAGGTGGTCAGGTTGTCAGGTGAGCCCGGGAGAAAGTTAATTATGATTAACCCTCAATGGTTTGTTATGATGGAGAAAATTTCTTGGTTAAGGCCCAAAAATGACATGAAATCCCTTAAATTAGGGGCTCATTGGTTCATAGCTCACTTGGTTGGATTTAAGGTGGTTCATCCTTGTCTAAAGGAGGAGCTTAGTGGTTGTGGGGGTCCTTGGTTGACCAATTTGATTTGATTAAGTCAATTTTGGTGAAAGGGTCTATTTGGGTCAAGTGGCTTGATGTGGGTTTTGGGTTGAACTAGCCATGCTATTGAGCTCAATTGATTGAGAAATTTTGTGTGAGTAATTGTCATGAGAATTTTAGAAAAGATTTGGAGTGATTTTGAATTGTTTTAGAGGTTCAATTTGGAGAATTTTGGGCATTTGGTCAATTTGGGGGCGTTGGGTTAGACTTGGGTTAAGGTTAGGCTAAGGTTGGGTTATATCCAAATTGATGGTTCAAAATGGTCTATAAAAATGTTATAAAGAGTTTGCAACATAAATTTGGTGTCAATTTTTGGGTAGGGCATTCAATTTGGTGGAATTTGGAGACAGCTAATTTAGGGCAAATTTAGGGATTTTGAATGTGGGTTGAATTTGAGTAAAATTGAGGCTTGAACAAGGCTAATTGATGGTACAATTTGATTTTTAGGATTGTTAGGAAGAATTTAGGATTCAAATTGGGGCAAATGAGTGGATCATATGGTTTAATCAAGTGAGATTAAGTAATAGGGTCAAAATTGGGGGTTTTAATTTGGATCAAAATTGAGCTCAAAACATGGGTAAATTAGGCTTGGATTTGGTTTGAATTGATCATATGAAAGATTAATTTGAGTTTAGAATTGAAATTATGTAATTATTGATCATATGAAAGATTAATTTGAGTTTAGAATTGAAATTATGGAGGAGTGGGCCAAATTGATGGGTATTTGAGGTGAATTTGGAGAAATTGGGCCTTTAAAGGCAATTTGAGGCTTTTTGGTCAAAGTGGTCAATTTGACCAAATTGGGTTCAATTAAAGGGTCCAAAATGGTTTTGGGGACATTTGAAATGATTTTGAGTTTTTGGGAAAGTTTGGGCTACCAAGGGAATTTTGGTAATTTTGGTAATTTTGGGATGTTTTGGGCAATTTGGGTATTTTGGATGAATTTAGGAATTTTGGTTTGAAATGATTTTTGAATAAGTTTGGGTATTTTCGATGAATTTAAGAATTTTGGTAAAATTTAGGGTTTCAAGGGCATTTAGGTAAATTGGGTGGATTTGGGGACAAAAGGCCAAGGACAAAATGCCAAGTTGGATGTTTTGGTAGAATTGGGGTGCCAACCACCTTATATGAGTTATGGACCAATGAAATCTCCATTTGGTTCCTCTATGTACTGGTTTTAGCAAAACCATAGCTTAAAGCTAGTGGGTCTAGGGGACCATCTGCATGAGTTTCCCAAAAGATCAAGGGATCAAAGGCAATAATTTTTGGTTTAGGGTTGTGAGTGAATATGGGTGAAAGTGAGTGCAGTGAATGAACTAGCTCCATACTAACACCCAGATTTTCCCTTATGGTCAAGAAGTCCTACGGGGACTACCCTTGAGCATCCTCTATAGTAGCCCCACCTACTAAGTGCTAGAGGTTAGGACCAACATATGAAACTTCAAGTTGAGCACATAAGAGTTTAGAGTTTCTAAAGGTGAGGGTTCCTTTTCTAGTTTTCTAGGAATAGTCAACTGGAAAGTCCTCTGGCTAGACCGTAGGCTACTAAAGTGGGAAAACTAAACCTCAACCAAATGTGAGGTCAACAAGTTTACAGTTGAAGTTCTAAGTTTTAGTGATTTTTTGGGCAAAGTTTATGTTATCTCTTTTATGCTTATTATACATTTCAACCAATATCATCTTCAGGGATCGTTAAGTGTGCTTTTATTCTCTTTTGAGAATTAAAACGCTCCTTAACTTAGGTCATTTATTTTTTAGTTGTTAAACAGGTTGTCCCGGGTTTGCTTTAAGTTTATTTTGGTTAACCTGAGTTGAGTCAAGTTGACCTAGTTTTGGTTAAGAGTTGGTTTGGGTTAACTCGAGTTAGGTAAGGTCGATCATGGATTATTTTAAGTTGGTTTAAATTAAACCGAGTTAGGTTGGGTTAACTTAGGATTGCTTAAAGTTTATATGGGTTAACCCGAGTTAGACCGAGTTGACCCAAGTCCGATGTCGGCACTAAAAAGTTGTGAGTTGTTGAGTCGTTGGCTCCTAGGATGGATATCCCAACACCCGTATTAATTTAATTTAATGTATATATATATATTATATTTTAAATTTTGAAATAAAAGATTGAACCGATCTCATATTCCCAATAGTTTAAATAAACGAGCCAAATACCGCAAGCAATGTATCCATCTCGAAGGACAAACACACTCTATACTGGTAAGGCTTGATTAAATAATCTAAAGATTATATGTCATTTGTTTGGTCTGTGAAAACCATTTTATTTATAAGCCGACAAGTTTCCTTATTTAATTTAAAAAATAAAATAGAGTTTATATTAAGCTGGGTTCAGAAAACTTCCTATAAGGGCAAGCCCTTACAGTTAACTACATCTTAGATAACTAGAGTCACCTAAGAAAACTCTCAATAAAAATCAGGGGATAATAAAAATCAGGGTCTCAATAAAAATCAGGGGATATTTTCTTCAAGGAGTTCAAAGAAATAGGACTTTTCAACGATATCGAACAAAGCGGTGTGAAAGGGGAATGGCTCAAATTTGGAACATTTCTTTTGGAATCCAAAGAAAGAAGGACTAGGGGATGTCACAGATCCTGAGGAGAACCTCAATGACTTCCTAAAATATCCTACTATTTGGCTTTTATTTAAAGAAGGAAATTATTTAGATGTTTCATCCTGCCAATTTTATTAATTTAGGGCTTACATTCGTGTGAAACGATCACACAAATAGTCTGTAAGATGTGAGGGTTTAGGTCGTGACGAATAACAATCTCGGAATCCTAAAACGAGTTAATGCTTATATTGTGTAGTAGAGCTATACAAAAGCCTGAAGAAAAGTTGAGGATTTATGTCACACAAGGTGGACAACCTCGAAGTCTTATGGCTTGTTGTTTAATTCTAATGAAATAATGGTTTAGCTGGTGTAGACATGTTTTTCTGTTGAATATGGTTGTGCTACCCACAATGCTAGCTCTAAGCTCTTCATCGTAGTGAGTTTAAGTTTTCTAATATGTCAAGTTCTGATGTTAAATCAAGTTTCTCCTATGGTTATAATTATTTAAGCAATATGGGGGATGTTAAAGTTGATTAGAGCGACACGGGTTAGGATCCTACGGCTCCCTCATTCTTGCACCAATATTTTTTTTCAGATTCACTTAGTCCAAATGAATTTACTAAACTCAACTCAATGAGTTTCATACTTTCATTTAGAACGTGTGAAATCTCATTAACAACTATAGTTTACCTCCTCCGAGGGATTTTTTATCATCTGATAAAGACGTTTTAATTTAGTTGTAATTTTTGTTTTGTGATGTTTTTGATTAAATTTTAAGTTGTTTGATTAAATTTTAAGTTTAAATTTTAAGTTGTCTTATATTTTGAATGTTGTGACAGTGAATTTTATCTTGTTCAAATTTTAAATTTTTGCTTTATTTTGCAGCTTTCCTAACAGTTTTGGTTTTGACATGCAAGGTGACATCGTTGTTTAACATGTAAGTTCAATACAAGAAGTACAGAAAAGTAAATGCAATAATTTAAAAAAGTACCTGTCGATTCTTCTCGTTCCTCAACCTAAAAGGTTAGCGATGGCAACATAAATATAATCTTGCAAAGAATTTAAATTGCAGGAGTAGATGAAGTTATACCTACCAAACCTCAAAGTATGCCTCTATTGAGCCTCCGAAGATCTTAGTGGGTGATTTTAGAACAAAATATGGCAAGCTCGATTTGCCCTTCAAAATATTCAAAAGATTTCAAAGTGCTCGAAACATGACCCTGAACTACTTCGAGGATTTCTTGAATTATTTTGAGTTCATTTAGAACTTATCATATCATTCTATTAATCATCCAAAGTTAAGCTAGGGCTATCCCATTGCCCGGTGAAACTTGATGCTTTGTTTATCCCAAGTCTAAGACACTCAATTAATCAATTGATGTTCATTTAAGAGTTATGTGGGTGGGTGCATTTAAGGCAAGTTTATGTCAAAAAATATTGTGGTGCCCATAATTAAATTCAGGCTTGTAGTGTTTTAAAAAGGTTAATCAACAATCATATTATCTTCTAAATCCTATCAATTGAATTTTGACATTGAGTCAAGGTTGCTACCAAGCCCTTAACAATCATAATGGAGGAAATTAGTGGTGATTAAAGTTTTGGTTTAAGTGACATATATTTTTATTGAAAGATCACATCTTCATCATTTTTAAGCTTAAAATAAGTAAATTATCATCTTCCTAGCTTAAGCCCGTCACTTAAGAATCATTTGATCTTAAGAATCATTTGATCAATCATTTGATCTTAATTAACTTCCAAGTCATGACGATTACAGAAATTATGATTTTGTTCATATTATGAAAAAGTGATAAGTGAGTTTCTACCCTTTAATCCCATCATGTTTCAATCATCCAAACATTTTTATTAGGACAAAAATTACTCATTTTCTCTTGGTTAATCCTAAATTCTTATTAAGGCACCAAAATCTAAAATTACTCTATTTCCCTTGGGGCTTTCCATTTCATAACTCATTAAATGCAACTTAAATGACTTTGAGAATTTAAAGTGTCCTGCCTATGGGGTAATTGAAACATTAAAGGAAATAATGTGGGTTTCAAAATTTAATTTAAAAAATTAATTTAATCTAAAAAATAATATTTTCAAAAATTTATTTATTTAATTACCCAAAATAAAGTTTTTATTTAAGATAAAATCATTAGATGTCCCCTTAGGTCAGAGAAACACTTAGACAAAATTTCATGATTTTTTTAATTAAATTATTATTATTATTTAATTATTAACAAATTTCAATGATTTAATTAAATGGAAATAAATATTTTAATTTCAAAAACTATTTTTATATTTTTATTAAACTTCTCTGAGTTAAAAAAACTCAGATAATCAAATTTTGCATTTTTGTGATTTTTAATTTATTTATTATGATTATTTTAATGGAAAAAATAAGGGAAATTCATTTTTAAGCTTTTAAAATTTATTCTTTTTTTAACTTGGAAAAAATATGAAAAATATTTTAATGAATCCCAAGTGATCAAGAGACAATTAGGCACATTTTAAAATATTTTTATATTTTTGGGATTTTTTTAATTATTTTGAATTATGTTAAATTCATAATAAAACTAAAAAATCAAGTATTTTCTCAAAAAAATACTTTTATTTTTCCTAAGTGTCACTGATCACAAGAAACTCATAAAACTACTTTTCATAATTTTCTGAAGTGTATTTATTTTATTATAATTATTTTTGTACAAAAATACAATGCTTCTTAGAAAATTAACTTTAATGCTCAAACCTAGTAAAATAATTTTTAGATTTTTACTCTGGATAAACATGATTTTTATACACAATGTAGAATTAATTTTGTCAATTTTTGATAAATATGTAATTAAATAAATTAAAATAAGATATATGCATTTAATTAATAATAGAAATGTACAAAGTGATTCAAATCATCATGTAATTTTTCCTAAGGGAAACCTTGCCTTAATTAACACTTAGGCCTAATTCAAGGAGGTAAAATGGGTAATCTCTGATCTTAATCAATTTAATTGATTTTTGAAACATACACCCTAGCTAAAAAATTAGCGTTAGAAGCATAGAGGTATTCTCTGACCTTGGAAAAGTTAGAGAACATCCCCTTCATCATAAGGAACAAACCCTAAAAATCTCAAGCCATAGTGAGCATTGCTTGATCATAATGAATTAAAATACTCCATAAAATATTTAATTCATTAAAAATTAGAGAGTAAACAAACAATTTTTATTTTTATTCCACATTATTCTCCTTTGTTTCCTGTGCAATAGGGTATTTTTCTTTTATATTTATGATTTTTTTAGAGAAAGATATGGAATTGTTAAGTTCAAGCATTTAATTTAATTCAAATAGTCTATATTTTTCTACTTAAACATGTGGTGTTAACTCGTCCCACGGCGGCTCCGAACTCACACACTGTGCTCCTCCATTTGACGTCGCCATCCACCTCAACTGTCATGCGGCCCGCCTTTTCGCACCAAGTGTTGGTCCGGCTTAATCTCCTCAATCGATCAAATAAAAGCGCGATCGGATGGCTCCCCGTTATCATCCCCAAATGACCTAACCCGAGAACCGTTCACACTAAAACCTTAATATCTTCATCTAGACTCAGGCTTGTTTCTAAACCTTCATCTATTCATGAAGAACATATCTATATAATTGATGAAGCATGAAATTAAGCCATTACACATGGAGAATCAAAACAAGCTCAACTTAGGGTTAAGGTTCAATACCTTTGTCTGAGAGGGGAGGCCTCAATCAGATGGTTGTTGTAGCTTTGATTGGGTCCAATGAAGCTTCAGATGAAGTCTTAGGCCCTAGTGAATTTTCTAGGTATGGCTTTGATAAAGCTTTGATCAAACTCAATTTCAGGTGTTGGTCTAAAGCTAGGTTAGAGGCTGTTTGAGATGGGGCTTTTGTGGGGGATCAACTCTGGAATCAACTTCTCTCACTGAATCAACTTCTCTCACTCTATGGATGGTGTGCGCAAGTTCAATTAAAGTTTGGTGCACTGTGGTTGAGTGGAGAAATTTGTCCTGGTTTTTGGGCAAATTTTAGTGATGAAATTGGCCCTAATTGGTGGTTGTGAATGGCTAAGAGCAGAGGGATTGCACTTAGGATGGTTTGGAGAGGCTCTGGTGAGATTTTGGCAGAGTTTCCCCAAAGATTCTAGTACACTCCCATCTAGTCATGGAGGGGTCAATTTAAAGCCATGGCTACCCGGTGGAGCTCAAGGGGGGTCTGATGAATGTTAAAGCTTATTGAGGTGGAGGGAAGAAAGACACAAGCATCCAATTGGAGTGAGCCAAGTCAGGGAGTTCAAATTTTGGGTTTTTCCCATTTAGGGCTCCTCTACGGTGATTGTACTTGGTGGCTGAGGTGGTGGCTAGTCAAGGTATGGTCACTTATTGGCTCAAGGAGGTCAAGGGAGGGTTAATTATGATTTACTCCCAATGGCAAGTGATGATGGAAAAGTATTTTCAAAATAAGGCTAAATATGGTTAAGATCCCTTAAATCAATGGACCATTGGTCCATAGCTCACCTAGGTGGTTTAGGTGGGTTTAGGTTGTGGTCAATAGAGTCGAAATGGTGGCTGTGGTGACATTAATTTGGTCACCTTAGTATGGCTAAGTCAATTTTGGTGAAGGGGTTCAATTTGGGTCAAATTGTCTTGAAGTTTGTTTTAGGTTAGGCTACCCATGACATTAAGCCCAATTAATTAATCAATTTTGTATGGGTGAGTGTCATGAGAGGTTTATAAAGGATTTGGAGTGATTTTAAATTGATTTGGTGGGTCAATTTGAAGAAAGTTGGACATTTGATCAATTTGGGGATGTTGGGTTAGACTTAGGCTTAAGTTAGGCTAGAGTTTGGTTAAGTCCAAATTAATGGTTCAAAATGGTCTAGTTGAATGTTATGAAGAGTTCTCCACATTAACTGTGTGCTAATTTTTGGGGTTAGGGCATTCAATTTGGTCGACATTCAATTTGGTGGAATTCGGGCACATGGCTTAATTGAGGCAAATTTAGGGATTTTAAATTTGGGTTGAAATTGAGTGAAATTGAAGCTTAAAAAAGGCCAATTGAGGGTTTAATTTGGTGTGTGGATTTGTTTCAAAGCATTTATGAAGCATAATTGGGGCAATTGGAAGGATTTTGGGGTGCAACTTAGTGTGATTTTGGTTTTAGGCCAAATTAGGACATTTTGATTTATGTTGAAATTGGACTCAAATGTGGGTCAATTGGACTTGGATTTGGTTTTAATTGAGTTTGATCATGATGAATTTTAATTCAGAATTAAAATTTGAGAAGATTGGGATCAAATTGGTGGACATTAAGGGTGAATTGGGCCTTTAAAGGCAATTTGGGGCTTTGGGTGAAAGTTGGTCAAATTGGCCAAATTAGGTTCAATTAAAGAGCCAAAATTGGTTTTGGGGACATTTAAATTGATTTTGGAGGTTTTAGAAATGTTTGGGATACCAATGTTATTTTTATAATTTTGGGAAATTTTGGGGTAATTTGGTGAAATTGGAAATTTTGAGATGTTTTGGAAAATTGGTGGTTTCAAATGGTTTGAATTAATTTGTGAACAAATTTGGATATTTTTGGTGAAATTGGGAATTTTTGTCAAATTTAGGGTTTGGGGGTATTTTGGTAAAATTGGGTAAATTTGGGGGCAAAAGGATAAGTTAGGTATTTTGGTGAAATTGAGGTGCCAACCACCCTATATGAGCCATGGACCAATGGAATCCCCCTTTGGGTCCTCTCTTTGGGTCCTCTATGCCCCTTTGGGTCCTCTATGTACTGGTCTTAACTAAAACCCACCCTAGGGGACCATTGACCAAAGGAAAATATGTTGAGATTTTCATACTTATTTTACACTGATTTTGATGATATTGCTCTTTAAAGGAAGATTCTTTAATTACACTGATTTTGATGATATTGCTCTTTAAAGGAAGATATTTTGCATGTTTTTAGTTTCAGGTACAAGAAATGAACTTTCGAAGAAAAAGAAACAAAAACGGTGCAATTTGGAGCAAAAACGAGCAAGAAATGAAATTTTGCCCTGTCACCTTTCGATAAGATCATCGATGCTTAATCTCTTTTACACTTCTTGCATATTTTTGAATGAGATTACACTTTAAAGGAAGGTTGTTTTCATGTTTATTTTGTAGGGTTGTCTGTTAGGAACACAACGCAACTGAAATGGGGCGAAACAGAGCTAAAACGAAGTCAAACGGAGCGAAACGGTGGAGCTGTGCAGTCTGCTCCCCTACAGAGCCCAAAACGGCGTCGAAGGTGAGATTTACTCGAGAAGACCGAAAAATGATAGAAAAGCTCGCAGACAGTGCCCTCAAAGCCCACCGACGGCGCCCGGGACGACTATGGACCGACTTTTGGCGGTTTATGGGTGGTAAACAAACGCTTTTTGGAAGTGTGCTTGTGGCAACTCTTCAAACTTCATCCCTACACTTTAAAAGAACAATTTTAGGTTAGAACAGAGGGTTCTTTTGTGAGAGGAATGTTAGGAAAAGTGTGGAGAAAGTTTAGGGTTTTTAGAATAGGAGTAGAAATGTAGATTTCTACCCTTCTGGAGAGATTGGAGAGGAGATTTTGAGAGAATTTGTAAGGAGATGTTCTAGCATTGCATGGATCGGCGGGAGACTTTGTGGGATAGATATTCATCTTTATTTTAAAGGGAAAAAGCTAAGTAATGTGTTCTTCATTATCTTTTAATTTTTGTAAACACTTATCTAGTGGATTTTCTTTGGTTAAATGAAGTTTTTGTTGTGTTTTCTTCGTGCTTTGTGATGGGCTTCTCTTACTCTCTCTTCTTGTTTGGAAATAATGGCATGAGAAGATTATGCCATTTTTTTCATTTTACTTTTCTTTTGTAATGA
>NW_018165479.1:239722-277900 GCF_001263595.1 Phalaenopsis equestris | reverse complement strand
ATTTTGTGATGCATGTTAGAAGCGAATTTAATTATCAATGTGATGGTTTTTACTTGCACTTTATTTACATTACAATAAAAGCCTGTTGTAGTGTTAAAATTCATTGTAATTGTATTAAGACCCGAGAGAGCTGTGTAATTCTCAACAAAGTAGAACCACATTCAGATCCCATAGATGGTCAAGTTCATGGGAGTTGAATGCAAATAAATAGGGAAATATACTTTGATGCGCGTGGATTGGAGATTTTAGGGTGACAGACTAAAATCTTTAATTTGGTCCTATTGTTTGAGTACTGAAATGGAGATGTTAGCCCTCAGGCGAGGGGAACATGGGAGCTCCAAAGTGAGAGCCGGTATCCTCCCAGCCTTGCCACGGATTTAGCGGATTAGTCAATGTTCTTTATGTCTGGACCAAAGAGTAAAGAATAGGATTGCTCCTATTTGGCACATACAATATTTAATGCATCTTATTCCTTTACATTATCCAATTCATTACATAAGAATAGTAGTTTTTAATATCTCAAAATTCTCCAAACCATTTCCTACAAAAAGGGTTATCTTTAGAATTAATATTTACATTTAGTTATAGTTACTATCTTTACATTTAACACTTGCATTTATCTGTTAGTAAAACTTTTTAAATCACACTTCCAAAATATGGACTAATAGTAGTAGATTAGAATTTGACTAAGGACCTCTTACCTCGCTTCCCTGTGGGATCGATAAACGGGACTCCACTAGAGCCCTGTATTACTTGAGCGATACGTATACTTGCGTTTGAAATTATGACTTTACAAAATCATTGTAAATATATAGTTCATAAATTCTTTCATATTAAAAGTTGCATCAAGTTTTTGGCGTCATTGCCAAGGGTTTAAATCTTCTAGTAATGATGTCAAATTCTTGTATTTTTAGGTATATAAAAAGTCGCTGTCAACCATCTACATGAGTCTCCCAAAAGATTAAGGGATCAAAGTCAACAAGGTTTGGGTTTAGGGTTGTGAGTGAGTGAAATTTTGTGAAAGTGTATAATAGTATGTAAACTAGCTTAAGATCAACACTCATAAGGGTTGACCTTAAGGCTAGACAGTCCTATGGGGATTTACCTTAAGCTCCCCCATATTGAGCCCACCTACTAAGTGTTAGACATTAAGACCAATATGTGGAACTTCAAGTTGCAAAGAATCGTTTAGAGTTTTTAATGTTGAGGGTTCCTTTTCTAGTCCTCTTGGAATAGTCAACAGGAAAGTCCTATGGCTAGACTCTAGGCTACTAAAGAGGAAAGACTAGACCTCAGCCAAAATTGAGCTCAACATCTTAGGTTGAACCTAGACTAGTTAAATTTGGTTTGAGTTAACCCAAGTTAGGTTTGGTTGACATAGGTTTAGTTAAGAGTTGGTTTGGGTTAACCCGAGTTAGGTCGGGTCGGCCCTGAAATGTTTTAAGTCGGTTTAGGTTAACCCAAGTTAAGTCATGTTGACCTAGATTTAGTTAAGTTTGTTTGTTTGAGTCAAGTCTAGGTTGGATGAGACTTGACTTAGGGTCTAGCTAAATCAAGACTAAGTTGGGTTAGACTTGAGGTAGATTATAATTTTAGGGTTTGGGTTAGACTTAGGTGATGTTTTTGAGGTTTAAGGTTTGGATTAGGTTGGATTAGGCCTAAATTGGAATAGACTTATGTCAAACTTAAGGTTTAGTTAAACTAGGCCTAGGTTAGGCTAGACCTAAATCAACTATTAATTTAATTAGGTTTAGTTTAGGTTATACATAAGATAGGTTTTAAATTTGAGTTAAATTAAGTCAGGTATAAGTTGGCTTGGACCTAATTGAAGTCTTAATTTAATTTGGTCTAAGTTAGGTTAGACCTAACTCAATTTAGATTTAAAGTTAGAACTGGCTATGTCTAGGTCAGGTTAGACCTGAGTAAAGTTTAGAGATGAATTTAGTTTGAGTTAGGTTTAGATTGGGGCTTGACCTAAGTTGAGTTTTAAGTCACTTAAGTTGAGCTAGGATTAAAAGGGGTCAGACCTATATTGAATTTAAGTTTGAATTGAGTTAGGTTTGGTCTAGTATGGGTTAGACCTAGTATGAATATAAAATTGGTTCAATAAGGAGATTCCATAATGATGAGGTTAACCTCTTAATGTCTTCGTTAGGAAGTGATCTGAAGGTCTTCTAAGTCAATTTTTATGTTTAACATAGGCTTATGAGACAGCTTGGGCTACAATGCAAATTTTCTAATTTTACACATTTACCCCAAATGTTTTAATTTCATTTCTAATTTTTAGAGGCAAAAGTGGTTATTTCAATGCTTAGGATTAATGCCCTAAATTTTTTTTTTAATTTCAATTTTGATTTATATTTTCTAATTTTTTTTGTTATTTTTTAATAATTATTTCTCAAAATAATTATAATTTTAATGAAAAATTACACATTTTGATGTTAGGGAGGTCCCTTGACTTTGGAATCAGAAAATAATCTTAATGGTATAGGGAATAATCCCTAAAAATTTCATATTTTTTATGTTATATTTAATTTTTTATAACTAAAATACCCCATAGAATATTTAATTAGTTAAAAATTAACTATACTTTACTTTTTTTACATTTTTATTTTTATAATTTTCTCCTTTGTCCATTGAGTTTATGGGTTTTTTATTTTATTTTTTAGATTTTTATTTCCAAGGTTATAGATTTTAAAGTTCACAAATATTTGTTTGATTTGAATAATTCAAAAAATCCTGAATTATTTATTAATCCACGCAATGCCGCATCAACCTTGTACACGTCAAACTCCCACAAGGTGCCCCATGATTTGTCACGCTTTATATGTGAGCGCTAAAGTGGTGTCGATCCGATGTACTCCTCTTCTACAGTTCAGCCATTTTAATTTATCTCTGCCGTCAAATCCAAATACACGGAAATGGGTGACATATTTTCATCATCCACATGGGACAGAAGACCGAGAACCCTCCAAAATCAAACCCTAAGATTTTCAATTAACCAAATCACATGGGGTTTGATCCTATAACTTCATATAGGTGTGGCAAACCTATCTATACGATTAAGTGGACATTCATTGTTCATTTTCTTCATAAAATACTAAATAAAGTGCCATTTTATGGATTTTGAGTCATTACCTAATCAGAAAAGATGAGGCCTTGATTGGGCTTAACAGAGGTGATCACCTTGATCTCACGAAGCTTTCACTTGCTTCAATTCACTCTAAAAATGGCCCTAGTTATGAGCTAGACCAAGTGGTGGCTTGGGTTGATATTTGAGTAGGTTAGGGAGTGTGGGAAGCTCGAATTTTAATTGGGGGTAAAGTTTTTGGGCTTTATGAAGCTGATGGGAGAGTTGAATTGAGGTTTTAATTAAGTTGATATCGAAGCCAAAAACTGCCCTATATTTCAATAGTGAAAGTAAGTTTGTGTTGTTGTGGGATGGTCAGAGGATGTTAGGGATGAGCATTTATAGTCTATAGGAGTGCTTTTTGTGTTGGGAGCAAGGGGCATAAGAGACTGGCTAGGGAGTTGAGTTCGTGTGTGGAGCTCTTGGGTTACCCTACTTAAATAGTTGTGGGAGGCCATGAGGGGAGCTCATGTGTGCATGGGAGAGTCCATGGTTCCTTAGAGGATGTGTGATTCACCTAAAATATAAAGTTTTTATGCACACATTTTTATACTTATTTTGAAGATATTGCGCTTTAATGGAAGATATTTGTGTATTTTTCTTTCAAGTACAATCAAATGGATGAAAAATGGTGAAACGAGTGAGAAAAGATCAAATTTAGAGCAAAAATGAAGAAGATGTTCAATTGAACTGAGGCGCTTAAGTGCCAGAACTGGTGCTTACGCACTAGTGAAATGGAGAAGGCCGCCCTTAAGTGCTCAAGACCTCGCGGTTAAGCGCGAGAAGTAGTTACTTGATGATTCAATGAATTTGGACGAATTTTTTAAGAGGTGTTTGAAGCAACCCTTGGTAAAAACGTAGAAAAAAGTTAATGGACACAAAATTACATTCAATTGGCTTTTGGAAGGAGGGGACTCTTGGAAAATTTATTGAATGTGGACTCATTTTGAAGAAACACCAAGGAACCTTTTGGAAAATTATAAAAGAAGACATATATTGAAGAGGAGGATCCATCATCATTGTCCACCCCTTTCTAATCGCCCACACATCGCCGCCGCCGCCACTTTTCTTTTTATTTTAAGTTGTAGTTTGTATTGTAAGTGAAGGAAGAGATTCAAAGAAACTTCAAGACTTTGGTAGAGAGAGAGAGGATTTGAGATAAGAGATAAGTTTTTATCTTTGTAACTACATTTGGTTTTAATTTAGACTTCTTGTTTGTTTGTATGATTTTTACTTTCAAACGTAAGTGTGGTTGTGTTTTATCCATGAATTCTGAGTAGTTTTCTTTATCTTTTTCCTTAAAAATGATAAGTGATTAAGTATTGTATGGAAGGTGTGTGAAGTATATGGAAGTTGTGTGAAGTATTAGATTTTAATGTTAGAAGAAGGATGTTATAAGAAGTTGTGATGATTTTGAACCTTTTACTTCATTTACTTCTTGATTTGGTCAATTAAGATGTTAATACCTATTGTGAGAACATGTAAGATCCGAGATGGTATTGTCTTAGTCAACAAATGGTAAGAATCACATGAGGTTGTATAGATGAGAATGTAATTCATAAATAGGGAAATAAAGTTTAAAGGATGTAGAATTAGAGGAATTTAGAGTGACAAACTAAAGTCCCCAATTTGATTTATAGTTTTGGGTTTTGATATGAGATGTTAGCCCCCAGGTGGAGAGAGAAGTGGGAACTCTTGAGAGAGAGCTAGTATCTTCCCCACCTAACCTGTCTTTAAGATTATTCAAACTTTAAATTGGCCAATGTTCTTTATAACGTCTCTATTAAGGGTAAAGAATATTATTGCTCTTATTTGGCACAACACAGAATTCTTATAGTTGTTACAATTCATGATAAGAAAAAAGATATTTTATTTATATTGTCTTCATCTTACAAATATCTAGTGAAATTTAGTTAGCTGTTTAATTTACTTTCAATTATCAAAAATTACAAAAAGAATCAAATTTTCATTTCTATTATAGCATCTATAGTTTGAGTAAGAATATTTTGTTAAGTAGAATTTGTTATCTAAATTCTTTGATTTTTTTTGCGTATTGTAATTGTCCCTTTGGGTTCCATATTTGGGGCTTAATCAAAAAACTTTATATTACTTGATAATGATACATATACTTGCGTAGTATTCCCTATTTAAATATAATAATTGTATTCTTATTTGCTTCGAAGTCAAGTTTTTGCCTAGTTGGTGCAGGTGATCCAAGTTTTTGACACCGTTGCAAAGTAAGAATTATAAGTAAAGAAAAATTAAGAATATAATCGCATACATCATATTGACATATAAAAGTCGGGATCAAGTATTTCGCAGCCATTGAAGGGACGAAAATACAAAATTTTTGAAGAAATTTTTAGAAAACAAATTTCTATTTTTATAAAGCCTTATTTAAACTTTTAGATTTATTATAAAAATATTGTAGTGTTATTTTTATATAAAATTCTTGTTTGTGTGATTTTATTTTATGTGTTTCGTAGTAATGTATGTGTAGTTCAGGTTCTACAAGACTAGTGCCCTATGATTCTAAATTAAGAAGCACTATTAGAAAAATTAAAAACTTAAAATTACTGAAAAAAAAATCAAAAATTTCAAGAAATGACAAATCAAAATAATCAAAATGCTGAAATTAATCAAAATTTCAGACTTTTAAGAAATTATGCATTTCAGACTTTTAAGAAATTATGCAAACCCTACGGTGGATGAACTTCATTGTAGCATTCAAAACCCTGTTGTAGTGGCTAAATCATTTGAACTTAAACCCGCTATTATCCAAATGATATCAAATAATCAATTTGTGGAGCACTAATTAAATATACAAATTTACATCTTCCCAATTTTCTAGAATTGTTTACTACATTTAAATCTGATGGTGTATCAGATGATGTTATAAGTCTTAGACTTTTTCCTTTCTAACTGAGGGATAAGGCTAAGATATGATTACATTTGTTAGCCCTGTTGTAGTGGCTAAATCATTTGAACTTAAACCCGCTATTATCCAAATGATATCAAATAATCAATTTGTGGAGCACTAATTAAATATACAAATTTATATCTTCCCAATTTTCTAGAATTGTTTACTACATTTAAATCTGATGGTGTATCAGATGATGTTATAAGTCTTAGACTTTTTCCTTTCTAACTGAGGGATAAGGCTAAGATATGATTACATTTGTTAGCGTCTTGATCTATCAAAACTTGGGGTGATTTAGCGCAAAAAATCCTTGCTAAATATTTTCCAACATAAAAAATGCAAAGTTTAGAAATAATAATACATCTTTTTGTTAGTTTGAAGGGGAATCTATTTATGAAGCATGAGAACGATTTAAAGAACTACTGAGAAAGTGTCCACACGTGTCCACTACTGAGAAAGTGTCCACACCATGCTATACCAGATTGGTTAATAATTCAAACATTTTACAACAAATTAATTGGATCTCTTATATCTATTATTCATGCCCATACTGGTGGTTCATTGATATAAAAACCATTTTATGACTCTTATGCTTTAATTGAAGAGATGACTACTACCAATTTTCAATAGCCTTCTGAGAGGGAAATCCTAAGAAAGTAGCCAATATTCATGAATTTGAAGCTTTTGCAATGCTAGCAAATTAAGTTGCTACAATTTCAAAAAAGTTAGACCAATTTGGAATGAATTTTTCTCAACCATTACAATGATTGAAGAGAATTCATTAGGCCAAATGGTTGATTCTCAACCATCATTTGAAACTTTGAATGTCATAAACAACAAGCAGAATAACCCATATTCAAACTATTATAACCCAGGTTGGAAAAGCTAACCTAACTTTAATTGGAATAATACTTTGGGAGGTAATAATCAGCAATGGGGGAACAACCAAGTAAATGCATTGGAAAACTAGAGCAATCAAGCAAAAATTAATTATAGACCTACTTATCCTCTAGTTTTAAACAGTAATCCACAATTCAAGGAGAAAAAATTATTTATAGAAGAATTGGTGTTACAAATGGAAATCAGTTACAAAGTTAAGGAGCTACAATTAGAAATATTGGAATCAATTAGGACAAATAGAAAATTTATTAAGTAATAGATCCCAACGAACACTTCCTAGTAATACAAAATTAAATCCAAAAGTCCAGAATAAAGAGCAAGTAAAAGCCGTTCAACTTAGAAACAGAAGAGAATTGGAAGGTAAAGTTCAAAAAGAGGTTGAAGTAGAGAGAAAAGAAATTGAAGAGCCTGAAGAGGACACTCTGAAAGGTTTAGAGTGACATATTTATCCACTTAAAATTTACTTGGAAAGACCAACACCTCCATTTCCCCAGAGACTTCGTTAAAAAAATTTAGATAAATAATTTTTAAAATTTCTGAAAATTTTTACGAAGCTTATAATTAATATTCCATTTGCTAAAGCTTTAGAACAAATTTTAAGCTATGTGAAGTTTTTGAAGGATATTCCTAACAAGAGAAGGAATATTAAAGATAATGAGACTGTTGCACTTAGTAAGGAGTGCAGTGCTATAATTCAGAAGAAGCTTTCTAAAAAGAATAAAAATCCTTGTAGCTTCACAATTTCATGTAAAATAGCAGACCAATTTTATGGGAAAGGTTTATGTGATTTAGGTGTAAGCATTAACCTTATGCCATTATCAATATTTAAAAGATTGGGATTAGCAGATAAATCCCCTACTATTGTAATTATGTAGTTAGCAAATCATTCAATAACATATCATAAAGGAGTTATAGAACAGTTCTTAGTGAAAGTGGATCAATTTAACTTTCCTGTTGATTTCATTGTGCTAGATATGGAGGAAGATAATGAGATACCTATCATTTTGGGTTTCCTAGCTACAGGAAGAGCAATGATAGATGTGCAGAAAGGGGAATTAACTATGCGCATCAATGATCAAACTGCTACGTTTAATATTTCTAAATTAATGAAATACCCTACAAAAGTTAAAGATTATGAATGTTATAGAATGGATGTGATAAGATATCTGAGTGAATGTCATTTCAAAACTACTTATGAAGAGAAATCTAAAATGAAAGATTTGGAACACGATTAAGAGGAATTAGATTAATTTAAAGATTTTTATAAGGAAGATTCAAATTATGTTCGAGATAGTTTTGAAGTTTTGGACACGATAGAAAAAGATAAATATTTTTGTCCATCGGTTGAAAAACCTTCTGAACTTGAGTTGAAGTTACTTCCTGAACATTTAAAGTTTGTCTTTTTAGGTGATTCCTTAACATTACCTGTTATAATTTCCTCGAAGTTAAGTACAGAAAAAATTAACTACATAAGATGAAATGAGCTTAATGAAAACTTTGAAGAATTATAAGAAAACCTTTGGATGGATAATTGTTGATATTAAAGGAATCAGTCCTTCAATTTGTATGCATAGAATTCATGTGGAAGAGAATTGCAAACCTAAGGCTGATCCTCAAAAGAGATTGAATTTTTTTATAAAATAAGTTATTAAGAAAGAAATTTTAAAGTGGTTAGATGTTGGAATTATCTACCCTATTTCAGATAGTGAATGGGTTAGTCTGATTCAATGTGTTCATAAGAAAGAAGGAGTGACTATGACTATCAATGAACATATTGAGTTAATACCAACAAGACAAGTCATAGGGTGGTTGATATGCATTGATTATAGAAAATTGAATCTCGCCACTATGAAAGATCATTTTCCACTACCCAATCTAGATCAAATGTTGGATAAACTAGTTGGGCATAAATACTTTTGTTTTCTAGATGGATATATTGGTTATCACCAAATACAAATAGCTCCTAAGGATAAAGAGAAAACAACCTTTATCAGTCTTTATGGTCAATTTGCTTTTAGAAGAATGCCCTTCGATTTTTGTGCTGCCCCTGCTACATTCAAATATGGATGGTGGCTATTTTATGTGATTTAATTGAAAAGTTAATTAAGGTTTTTATGGATGATTTTTCATTGTTTGGAACTTCATTTGAATCATGTTTGGAACATTTATCAAAATTTCTTAAGAGTTGTGAAGAAACAAATTTAGTCCTTAACAGGGAAAAATATCAAGTTATGGTAGCAAGAGGAATTGTTTTAGGACATCAGATATCAGAACATGGTATGGTAGTAGACCCTACAAATATTCAAATGATCATTAATTTACCTTACCCAACAAGTGTGAAGGAAATTAAGAGTTTTTTAGGACATGATGGATTCTACAGGCAGTATTTAAAGACTTTTTAAAAATTGATAAGCCTTTTATTTCATTTACTTGAAAAAGATGTAATTTTTAATTTTGATAAGGAGTGCCTAAAAGTTTTTGAGCTATTAAAAGAAAAATTAGTCACTGCACCAATTATTGTTTCATCAGATTGGGAAAAACCTTTTGAATTAATGTGTGATGCAAGTGATTATGCTAGTTCATGATAAGATTTTCAAAGTAATCTACTATGCTAGTAGAACTCTTAATGAAGCTCAAATTAATTATACCATAACTGAGAAAAAGTTATTAGCAGTAGTTTTTGCTATTGAAAAATCCAGATCATACTTAATTGGAACTAAGTATGTTGTGTATACTGATCATTCTACTATTAAATATTTAATGAAAAAGAAGGATGCAAAAATAATATTGATAAGATGGATTCTTCTTTTGCAAGAATTTGTCTTTGAGACAGTAGATAAGAAGGGAGCTGAGAATCAAATTGTTAATCATCTGTCCAGGCTTGAATTAGGAAAACCACTCGGTTTTGAAAAAGAAATTAATGAACATTTTCCAGATGAAGAATTATTTAGTAATAATGAGTGGCATGTTTCATATTATACCGACATTGTGAACTTTGTTGTTAGTGATATTACTCTATGGAATGACATACCAACAGAAGAGAAAATTTTTATCTGAAGCTAAGACTTATTTTTGAGATGACCCATTTTTATATAAACAAGGAAATGATTATTTAAAGATGTGTGCCTTTAGAAGAAACTTATGAGATTATCTAAAAATATTATAATTATGATTTTGAGGGATATTTTGGTGTTGATAAAATAACATACAAAATTTTGCAATCTAGATTTTATTGGCCTGCGATCTTTAGAGATTTGAATGCTTATATCAAAACTTGTGATCGATGTCAATAAGTAGACAATATTTCTAGGATAAATGAGATGCCCCTCAATTATGTGTTAGAAGTTGAAATTTTAGATGTTTGGAGATTAGATTTCTTAGGATCATTTATACCGTATTTCAGAAATTTATATATATTGCAATAGACTATGTATCCAAATGGATAGAAGCTGTTGTCTTACCCCAATGTCTTACCTCAATGTGATGCTCAAAGTACTGCAAAGTTTTTAAGAACAAACATATTTTGTAGATTTGGGATGCCGAGAGTGATCATGACTGATGGGGGAAGTCATTTCAGAAATGCAATGATTGAGAAATTATTAAAGAAATATCATATCAACAATCGAATTGTTATTGCTTATCATCCTTAGCCAAGTGGTTTGACTGAATTATCCAATCATGAAATTAAGAATATTGAAAAAATCTGTGAATCCAACAAAAATGGATTGGTCAGTCAAACTTAACCATGCTTTTAAGTGCTTATAAGATTGCATATTGAACTCTTATAGGAATGTCCCCATTTGAGAAAGCTTGTCATTTACTAGTTGAACTTGAGCATAGAGCATATTAGGCTATTAAAGAATTTAATTACAATTTAAAGGATACTGATGAGAAAAGACTATTGCAATTAAATGAGCTTGAAGAGATAAGGAATGAATCTTATGAGAGTGCTATGATGTATAAAGAAAAGATGAAGATGTGGCATGATCGGAGGATTCTTACTAAAAATTTTGAGTTAGGGCAACAAGTTTTGCTATATAATGCTTATTTCCAAGCAAACTTAAGTCTAAGTGGATGGGCCCATTTGTTTTGATAAAAGTTTATCCCTAAGAAACTATGGATATCAAAGATCTTAAAACTGAGAAAATTTTCAATATAAATGGTCACAGGCTGAAACCCTACTTCTTAGGGGATCAACTTAAATTGAATGACCCTATGTTGTTAGGTCAACCAGAATAAGCACTAGTTAAGTCGGGCTGACAACATTAAACTGAGCGCTTTGTAAGGGCAACCCATGGTTATCTATGTGTTTTAGTTTTGACTGTTATGTTATTATGCTTGATTTAAAAAATTTTGGTAGTATTTTGAATATATAATGATTTAATAATGATTCTAAGACCTTATTAAATGACTTAGATATGTTAAAATGAGTATTTGAATGTTACGCTAACCTATGCTAAATTAAGCATTGGCGCTTAAGCGCCAACATTTGGCGCTTAAGCGCCAACATTTGGCACTTAAGTACCAACATTCGGTGCTTAAGTGTGGCAGGGTGCTAAACGTGCTAATTTATGTTTCTTGATGTTTTAATCGTGGTTTAGTGGGTTTTAGCATGGGTTAGTGGTATGAGAACATGTCTAATAGTTTTAAGCTTTGTCTAGAGCCTATAAATGAAGGGAATGAAGAGAATTTTCACCCCACTTCAATTTTATCCATAAAGTCTATGTGAAGAGTGAGAGATCAATGAAAGATGTCATCTTGGGAGAGTGATTTGAAGGAGGAAGCTATGAAGATGAAGTTCATTAGTCAAAGTACACAAGAGTTATACAACAGTTTTCTAGTCGTTAGTATAGAAGGAATAACGAAGAAAATTACAAAAATTGGGGCTAACATGGCTTCAATTGAAGCAAAGGTGATGGAAGTTAACGCACATTTGGAGCATATTGGATGACAACTTAAGATGCAATTTAACCACACCAATTTTATTAAAGAAGCGAACAAGGTTATGTATTTGAAAAATAAATAGATTGAAGAAGACTCAACCAGAGTTCTTCAACATCATCCATTCTATCAGATTTATATTCCAAATGCCCAAGGAGAGACTAATGATAGACCAGGATTCATTCCACCAAAAGGAGAGTGAAATTAAGTTCTTTGTTTAGTGTTTGTTTGTGTTAGGTGTTTGTTTATTAGTGTTAAGTTTATTTTATGTGTTTTTAATGCTTAGTTTGTTTAGTGTTTATGTTTAGGAATTATCTCATCCAAGACTCTTTAGATTGAGAAATTATGTATTGCAAATATTTGTAATTATTTGTGAATTAATATAAGTGTTTGTTTGTGTGAAATTTTGTGTTGAATCAAATTAGTTAATATTAGTTAATCTTGAGGAAGAGAAGAGTTGAAGGGGAAGAAAATAGTTATTAAGGATTTATAAGACCATTTTGGGGTGGTTGACTTAGGCTAAGTACATTTTACTTACAATAAAAAATATCAAAATTTGTGCACTAGCGCCTAAGCGCCACGACCTCACGCTTAAGAGCTGACTAACCCGAGAGGTAGGCGCCTAAGCGCTAAACCAGTCCCGTTTAAGAGGTGATTCTTTGCCTTTTGGTGTTTAGATTAGTTCAATTTAGTTTATTTTATTCTTTTGTGTCACCCATCTGTCATGGTGGGTCATTAAGGTCAACTTGTGTGGGATCAAGTCATGAGCCTTAGGGTTTAGGTTAAGGCCTCTCATGATGGGTTGGGCTTAAGCTTATGCTTGAGATTTTATTGTTAAGCTTATACTAAATGTCATTAAGTTTAGCCCAAAATATTATGTTTAATGGGCCCTTATAATTAGCCTAATTAAATAGTTAAGTTAATTATGAAGGCTCCCTCCTTAATGCAGCTTTGATTCCAAAGTGGTTTTAGGTCTTAATCACCTTGAATCAAGTTAGGTTTTATTTTGATGGGCTCAATTATTTAATAATTAACTCAAGTTGACTTGGGCCCAATTAAATTTTGGTGACTCTTGGTGATTTCAATTTATTAGAACTGAGTCAATGTGTTTAGGTTTCAATTTTGGGGTTAATTGGTGTTGGAAAAGCTTTAGGTAAGACAAAGGGTTGACCTTGGTGAATCACCCCTCCTCTTATGAATTTTGGTGTTCTGGGATTTCCAGGGCCTTTTTGGATAATGTGGTAACAATCCCTCATTATCTTAGGCCTAGCCTCCTATCTGACTTGCCTTTCAAATGCCAATGAGAATCCCAAGGGTATTCAATGGGGTTTTAGGGTAATTTCTAGGATTTTGAGTTCCATGGGTAACCTTGAGCATCTTCCACTTATAGGAAGTCAACTTGGGCTTCCACTGGGCTAGTACCACAATCATCTCAACCAAGTGTTGAAGATTTAGGCTTAACCTCAAGGAAACCAAAGTGAGTGTTGGATTGGTTAAGAGTCTATATGGGTGATTTCAATCTTTGGTTATCTAAGAAGGTCACTAGGAATCCCTAAGGCTAAATCCTAAGTTTCTATAGAGAGAGAGAATATCCTCACAAAAGTGATGTCAACAATGCCACTTTTATATACAAAATAATTTGGGTGCATCTCGTACAGGACACTCTAGGGGAGATTACACTTACCCATATAGGCAACCCGAATGCTTATGCAAATGACAAGCACATGTTGCACTGTATGATATAACATATATAAATGATATTAAGTTTGATTGCATCGGGTAAATGCCACCAGGAGAGATTACACCTCACCTAAGATTCATGCAAACAAGTATGTGCAAATGAAAATCCGAAGCACTACAAGATGTAATATGCACACATTTCCCATGACTCCTATACATGCTAGATGTCAACAAGCACAAACATGGAAAAATACAAATTTCATGCATTATGAATTCAACAACATAAGCATTAATCCAAAGTGATTTTCACACATATGAAAGCATAGGCAGTAGGCTAAATATGCTTTTACACACTAAGGTTGGAAATTCACATGTTAAAATATATTTTGTTACATGCACTTTTAATATCAAATCACACACATGCAAATTACGTATCTTCATGCATATTTTGAAATTGACATGTCAAAAATTTTGTATTATTTGCACATGCAATTTAATACTCAATCACATGCAAAATATATGTAATTTCATGCATATTTTGAATATCATACTGCTAGCACATAAATATTCCATTTTTTACATGCATCATTTTAAAAGAGACATCTTGTGCTATAAATCACACATCAAATGCACATGAAAATACTGACGAAGACATGCAAAGATTGGACATAATTACATTCGAGGGCAAATCAAGCATTTCCTAGCAATCTCTCTTAGGTCCTAGGGTCAATTTGGTGAAGTGTACCAACCTTTTATTACACAAGGTAATAAAACCCCACTTCCATTTGCTTGGCAAAATTGTGAAGAATTTTTCACGAAAAAAAATTCTTCATAAAATGAAGAGCTTCTTCATTGAGGGATATGTCATCATCTAGGGAATGAAGGATCAAAGAGAACTTTATTCTCTAGGTTTAAAAAGGCTTCACCATTTCCATCAAAAAATGGCTGAACCGAACCCGCCAAAGGCAATTGTGAGATTACTACAATACCGACTATCATAGATTAAGGGCTAGGGTTGTGGTTGAAAACACATGGAATATAGAGAAACAAAGAAAAAAGCTTCCTAACCTAAGGAGTTTATGCTAACATTAGTCTAGGATTATTCCTCTAACACAAAACTTCAAAGGTTGGGTAAGAAAAATAAAATCCAAAGTATTACAGAAATTTCACCTTCATGATAGTTGGAGACACGTTCTCTTTGCTTATTCATGCTCCTCTCAGGCATGAATGAAGATGAAGCTTGCTTTCTCAAAGGATACTCTTCAAGAAGCATTTTCAAACTCACCCTAAGAGAAAATGAAGTAGAAAAGAAAGATGTTGACGAGAGAAGTGAAGCAAGAAGATCAAATTCAAGGAAAGAATTTTACCTAACAAGGAATCTCTAAGAGAACTCTCCAAGGCTTTCTCAAGCTCTCACTAAACTGTCACTCCATAATTTCTCACTAATCCCCTCTCTTCCGTGCACCCCCACACCCCCCCAACACCCAACTTCTAATGGTTGAAAAATCCTAAAGGGTATGAAGGAGAACACCTATTACTTAGTCTCCCCTCCGTGTGGCATGCTTACATCAACAAGTGTCATGAACAAGACATCCCATTGGTTGGCAATTTAGGTGAGTGTCTCAATCCTTTCCATAGCGACTTTTTCCTTTGCCACAAATATGATAATTAGAGACCTAAGTGGCTTAATCGGACATGGGGTCCAACCAAAATCAAAGCGAAAAAAAATCTGGTGTGGGTATACAGGCACACAACAAGCAGGTGCACGAGCCTCCATTGTGCTTAAAGTGGCTCGCTGGTCTTCTGGCATGGAGGTGCCAAGCTACTAGGCGTGGGTGAGTCACGACGCTGGCATGGTTGCGTCAGCCAGCGGCCACGTGTTTGTCGTGTTTACTGTCTTTTCGCATGGGATAAGCCTAACACAGATGTGCTAGGGTCAGGGAGGGGGTGAGCTCAGGCAATACTCCAACCTACTGCCCAAGACACGCGTTTGGGAGTCAAGCTGAGTGTCATTAGGCTATGGGATACTACAAAAGAGTAGAATAGTCCCACATGCTGAATGGATGCCCCAAATATGTGAAATAAAAAAATTGATGCCTACAACCGCTCGCCATCGCCGTCTGCAACCATCCACTCTTTCGTTACCCGTCGCTCGTCGCACGTCGCACATCATCCACGACCTATCGCTCGTCGCACGTCGCACATCATCCACGATCGATCGCTCGTCGCCTGTAGCCCACCACCCATTGTCTGCCGACCTCACCTGTCATCTATCTCCATCGCCTGCCACCATCTTCCAACACGACCAACCACCTCTTGCATTCGAATGTAGTCTGCCGGTGCCAACCGATTTTCATACACCATTCACCACTGCCACCAACTGCCATTAGCAACCACCATAAGCCATACAGCGACTACCACCCATCACTGGCATCGCTTCGCCACCGTCGTTGTTAATGCCCGCGATCCGCCGCCGCCACACCACCATCCAATGCCATGATCCGTCGCTATCACCCGTCACCCACCACACGCCACCCACCACACGCCACTTGCCACTTGCCACCACGTCTGCTGACGTCCACAGTCCGCCACCCGCCACCACCCCACCACCATCCCACTCTGTTGTCCACCATCCATTGCTTCCCATCACCACCGTACACCACCCACTGTCATCTACTATGCCGTTCCACCACCACCACCACTACCACCACTAAAGCCTGTCGTACACTGCCCCCGCCACTGCCCACCACCATTGCCTGCCGTTGCCCGCCGTCAACTTCTTCGCCTACCATGGCCGTCGCCGTTGGTCGTCGACAATAATTGCAGGTAGTAGGTCGTCGCTACCGATTCGGACATAATACCTTATCTATATTCAAATATATTATTTTAATTAAATAAAAATAAAAATAAAAATAAGGCTTATAATTTTTTTTATAATATTTTAAATCTCCGAAATATTTTAAATAATGCTTTTTGAGCAAACAGCTAACTTTAGAATTTGGGCTTAAAATTATTCGACAGATCGCCTGAATTGCTTTGCAACTTTTCATTTCACTCACCATAGAAGAGTTGGCTGTTACCTTTCCCATCCGTAGAAATGACGAATAAAATAATGCCGAGATTCCTCCATTGAGTTAAAAGTTCATCGCCCTAGTTCGCTCGCTCGCTCGCTCGCTCTACTTTCCCATCTAACACCTTTTCTCTAGATTCGATATCTTATGCTTCGCTTGCTTGATCGAATCATGCTGCGGGATTTTGCCTGATCTACCCGCAACACACTTTAAATTCCAGTCTGATAGGTTATCCCGGGGGTTCCTAGAGTTTCACTTTTTGTCTGGGGTGTCTAGGGTTCGCAACTGGGGAACGATGGATTCTGAGGACGACATGCATGATGCCTATGATGTGGAGTCGTTGGATGAGGATTTCTATAGCGGAGGGACACCGATGGGCAGCGAGGATGGCGATGCCGATTACGATTTCGTGGACCACGACTCGGAGGACTCTGAGGACATCACCTCGCATCGCCAGCAGGTGAGGAGATGAAAAGATGGTTATGGATGTTCCTTTTTTGAGTGTTGGGAGGCTTCGTGCTTGTTTACCGGTTTAATTTGTTTTTTTTTGACGGATTGGTTTGGATTTGGGGCTGGGTTTTGAGAAATAGAGCTTGTTATACGGGATTTGTAATGCGGCATAATAAAGAAGTAGATTTATATTGTTTTAGCTGGGTTTGGTGGAATAGATAATCAAATGTCTGAAAGACATTCAGTGATGATGATGATGATATATATATATATATATATATCTGCTTTTAGATAACCCATTACTGTAGCTAAAGTGGGGTGGTAATTTTTTTTGGCAATGCTAGGGCTTGTTAGTATTATTCATTCCCGTGTTAATGTGTTGCCTGCAAGTGTTAAATGAATACTTTTTATTATGATAGTCAGCTGAAGTTTACTTTTGAACTTCACATTGTCATATCAATAATAGGTGTTTCTGATTAAATTTATATTAAGGATAGTGTTGTTTTCTTGACAATTAGTATGTCAGTCTATTGTTTTTCTTGGTTAGATTTTTTAGGACACTTGGACCTGTTAAGGACCTTAAGGTACATTTTATTGGACGCTTAAGTGTAACTAGCATCGGTTTGATTTCCATGAGTGGTTCTGATCTTGGTCAGCAAGTTTATTTTGGTCTTTATAGCAGGCATCAGAGTCTGTAAAGAATCAGTAGCTTGTATCCTTGTGCAGATAGAAGCACTTGGAAAGAATCCAAGAGACAATGGACTTTGGATGAATACAGAGAAAATAAATTTACAAGACAAGTCTTACAAAACGAGAAAGATCATAAAAAATCTGAATTTTAAGGGTTGCTGATTTCCATGTCCTCCCTTGGTAATGGCCTACTTCCTATGACTAGCTTCAAGCAAATTTCATCTTGTAAATTTGGTGCAAATTCCATGTTTTCAATATTTGGACTGATTTACTTATGAATGCTTTATTTTATGAACCATTTTTTTAGGGTTTGGGAGTGCGTTGATCACTTGATTCTTCCAAATTTCTTCTTAGAGTGTGCAAATTGATCTCTTACATGAGGCCACTGGGCCTCGTTTCGTTTTGTTTTATTTTATTTTATTTGCTTTGTTCTAGAAAAAGATGAAGCAACATAAGCTCATGTCACCTTGCTAGTTTATAAGAGTTTTAAAACTTTAATATGAGATCATAGTGGACCTTGTGATTTGTGAGGATGTGCAATGGTTTCTTACCCGTATGAGTTATGGCATATGCATTGAATCTTCTTCTTGATGATGATCATCACCAATGATGTCTAGTTGAACTTTTCTTTTAGTGCTTTTTGCTACAGATTGTCACTCAGCTCGAGTGATTAGTGACAAAGCTATTATGAATAAAAATAAGAGAAAAAAACTCATTTTTTAATCCGTTTCAATGTATTTGACATATTCTTATTTTAAAATTTCAGCAAAATTATACAATCCTAAATATTGCCGATATACGCCAGCACCAGGATGAAGATATAAGTAGAGTATCTACTGTACTTTCTATATCAAGAGTGGCAGCCTGTGTTCTTCTTCGTCATTATAAGTGGTATGTTTTTTTCACTTGAGAGCAGAAATTTGAGTTTTGACTTCTCTCTTTCAAACTCATCTCTTGATTTTCAAAGTCTTTTCGTGCAAGCCTTTGCACACGAAAACTCATGGTGTTTAAAATGTTCTTGTTGCCTTATTTGGTTATTAAGTCTTAAGATAATGATTTTGGCAAACACGTGTTGTTTAAGCACATTGAAATTTGTTTAATTTAGACTTGATTGTTTTCATGAAAAGTGTTGTAAAAAATGGAGTTGGTAAGATGCACAGGTTTATGTTTGAGGATCTTATTTCAGTTTGGTATGCAGTTATCTATGTAGGACGGCATAATAAATAATCTATAAATGTTCTGCAGCAAAAGACATGTAGGAAATGGTATTTTTATATTGAAATTTGTAAGACTTGCTGGATTTTTTTACTAAAAAGGCTAACCAAATAACTTTCGCTTATGCTGGAAAATTTATGTTGATTCTAGGCTTTAGATTAACAAATGCATGCTTCCCTTTTTCAATAGTTCTAAACCAAATATTATTGCTTATCCTTCATTTTAAAAAAGTGAATGTTCTTATTTCCTTTACACTTTTTAATGCATTTGTGCATTTTTCTTACCCTAATCGCCAACATAAAATGACAACTGGAAGCATGCTTTTTGACAAGACAATATTCTTTTAACATTTTTCTAAATTAATGTTGGGAAAAGTCAATCGATCAAGAACCGTAGCCAGATAAATGAACTAAAAGCAAATAATTGCAATAATATAGAAACTAGGAAACAATTTCATACTATTTGCTTGGACTTTCGTCTACATCCATGAATGTATAGAGAGCTTTTACAAGTGTTTGGATGAGCACATCAAACTATTAAACTCCTTTGCATAGCTCTCTTATATTCGTTTTCTCTGTTCATTTCCCATTCACTCCTTGCACTATTTAAGTCTATTCATAATAATACTGGATGAATAATCAAAGTGACCCCAAGAAAAAAAAAAAAACATGTGGAATATATTGATATAGACCTATTATTATAACATGTGGAATATATTGATATAGATGGAATATATTGATATAGACCTATTATTATATTTCATCATCTCTCTCCCTCTATTTCATGTTCCAAGTAAATTTCAGTATTATAGCAAAAATATTAAGTTCACTTGATCTTTCTGTGATGCCTTTTAATGCTTGTGCCAAAAATCGCTAAATGTCTGTCCATTGGTCTCGAGACACTAGCCAGAGTAGCTTGTTGCTTTTAAAAGTTATTGGCTTTGCCAACCGTCTCTTAAACCCACTCTGCGAAAAAAAGTGATACTGTTGACATTTTGTTCTAGCTTCAACCTTGATCAAAGAAGCCACATGCTACTCTCGTCGACCTTGAAGATAGCTGATCTTAGAATATACCCATCCTCCTTTTTTGCTTGTTGTAAAGAACTCTACCTAGCTGCCGATAATTCACCATCTACCTCCTCCCAGAAACCAAATAGGTGGCATCTTTCATAGAAATTGAGTATATATAGTTAATGGTTTCTGTTGTCAATTGCTTCACAAAAGATTTGAATACCATAAACCCATCCTTTAATTGCTTCATAATTTATAAATGCTTAATGGCGATCGAAGTATTTTGTGATACCAAATTTGTTTTAAATTTATATGGTTTTGATTTCAAACTTTCTGAGATTTAATATACTTAATTTTAGCAAAAATTGTCACAAACAATTGAAACCTGTAATAAACCTCAAAAGTGAGATATCTCTTATATTGTCAAAATTTTGAAAGCTTTTAAGTTGAATGCCTTGTCTGTTGATGAAGTTTAGATTCCACAAAATAACAATCTTCCACGTGTAGTTGTGGGTTCACAATGCACTATCTTGAAGGGCATTTGAGTTTATGCTGCACCACCTCTTGATCATCTATTGAGGTTTACTATGGCGTTTCAAAGCAAATTTATTAGCTTGTCAAACTGGTTATCAGTTGTATTTAGCACAACCTTAGTTTTGAATCTATTATCGTAAGTATGCTCTTTGATCCTGAAAATTCATTTGTTTAACAATACTGTTGTAGAAAAGGACAAAAAAAAAACAGTGCTCTTTTAGATTTTGGTAGGTTTACTTAACAGGCTTTTAATGTTTAGGTTAATAGCATCAATTTTAAATAAGTAATGGATGGATGTGGAGTATCTATCTATATACTTTATTATTCTTTCAGATCATAACAGTGTTAAAGGTATATGTCGGCCAATAATGTTGCGGATTCTTTATTTATGATTTAATTTAATTTAATTGTGTGTGTGTGTGTGTGTGTGTGTAACTTCAAAAAATAAGGTTTCATTTTAATTTATATATGACTATAACTATGGAAAATAATAATATTTTAATTTAGAAAAGTGAGACCGAATGGACCTCACATATTCGACGGTCCAAATGGTTAAGCACGATACTATCCCTAAGGATAAACATACCATTTGTTAGTAGGCTTAACCACCTAAACTAAAGAGTTTGTGACGTCCGTTTGGTTTGCGGAACCCCATGTTTTTATTTATATGCCGACAAGTTTCCCTATTTAATACGGAGACTTTATTTATATGCCGACAAGTTCTCCTATTTAATACGGGACCGTCGAATGAACCTCACATATTTGATGGTCCAGATGGTTGAGCACGATACCACAAGTAGTGTACTATCCCGAATGATAAACATACCATTTGTTAGTAGGCTTAACCACTTAAACTAAAGAGTTTGTGACGTCCGTTTGTGACGTCCGTTTGGTTTGCTGTGACGTCCGTTTGGTTTGCGAAACCCCATCTTTTTATTTATATGTCGACAATTTGTTCTATTTAATATGAAAGATTAAATAGGGTTTATATTAAGTTGAGTTCTTAAGTTTCCTATAGAGGCAAACCCCTATAGTAGGCAAACCCCTATGGCAAACCCCTATAGTTAATTACATCTTAAATGACCGAAATCACTTAAGAAGACCGTCGATTATGATAAGTGGTTCTGTCTTCAAGATTTCAAAGTTTAAGTTTCCAAAATAAAATATAAGAAAATCAAAAAGGAAGAGCTCAAAATATGAACAATTATTTTCAGGAGCCAAAGGGGTGAAGGGTAGGGGCTGTCACAAATCCGAGGGGGAACACCGACGACTTTCCAACTATAATTTTGAAGAGATGCTATTTGATGTTTCATCCAGTCAGTTTTATTATTTAGGACTTACACTCACACGATACCCAATCATGCAAATGACCTAGGAAGATAAAAGGATTTACATCTTACCGAATGACGACCTCAGAATCCTAAAGAAAATTAAGACTTATAATTCACAATAGACTTGTGCAAAGGCCTAAACAGAAGTGAGGATTTTTGTCGCACTAAGCGGACTACCTCGAAGTCCTAAGGGTTTGTTGTTTATTCTATGAAAATTCCAACTGAAGCTCGTCCTTCGCTTCAGTGTTGTGGCCTCGATTGTCGCCCTCCGTCCGCCCACTTCCTCATTCTGCTTCCTGGAAAGGATACTCCAAATTCCTTAATATCAGTCATAGGTTCAGGGTTTTGGTGTGTGCATATATACAGTTAGGTCAGTGGCTCGTCATAGGTTGTCTCCTAAATCGGGTGTCCTACTGTCCTCTATCCTAAAGATCCCTGCAAGTCTGTAGAAGTAACATGCTAGAAGTAACATGAATAATAAAACGGAAACATGCTGCGAAGCGCAGTAAACAATAAACAGTAATACCGCAAGCACGGGCTATATGTATATGCATTAAAGTGCGGTAAAGGAAAACAATAAAGAAAGGTAGTATAATGTGCAGTACAGGAAATAAAATACAGTAAATATAAAATAAACTTGTGTACTTGGCGGGTCTGCTGCTTCTGTGAATGGGGTCGGTGTCACAGGTAAAAATAAATGAGTATAGTGAAAAACATTTAACAGATGGGTAAGCATGCATTTATATAAATAGAAGTGATTAGCAAAACATCACTCGGACAACTCAAGGAAAGCTACAAAATGACCCACAGTAACTCGAAGAAAACCATTAGAAATACGAGGAAAACCCGAAGAAAATCACGAGTGATCTACAAAGTCTCCAATAAAACCGTAGGAAATGTATGAAAAATCCAAGGAAGAGCAGAAAGAGAATACCAAGTATATAGGGCTGAAACAACATTTGAAGTTCACATAAACTATAGAAGGTGGATGGCATAAACGTACAACTGTAATAAGAACAAAAGAAATATATCTTCACATGCATAGCACTTGAAACATTGCCATTTACAAGTCTAACACCCTCAACAAAGAAAAAAATGAGGTAACTAAATCAGGCTCAACAAACATGCTAAATGCCTAATCATTCATAGCAATTGATAATAATTTCAAAAGGAAAATCCAGGCAAGGTAATCAAGTATATTATTTTTGAAGTAAAATCTTGCTCAAGATTTTTTTTATTCCCTTGGGCTTATTCAGCGTCTGTCGAGTAGAAAGGAAGAGCAGAAAGGAAAGAAGCTCGAGCCTTTTGAAAGAAAAAATGAAAACCACAGAACTCCCAGTTACCAAGCCCACAAGCTCCAAGCCTAACCTAGCAGAAATTGCTGCAGAACCTCCTCCCAGATCCAAAACTTCATAACCCCCTACACGCCCCGCCCTCATGAGATTTTATACCTGAAGAAGAAGAAGACTGGGAGGGAGAGGAAGAAGAAGCCGTGGCGTGCGTGTGTTTAGGCTAAGTAGGGTTAGTTGTTCATATATATATATATATATATATATTAAATGCACTGATTTTTGTTTCATACAAGCGTGTCGGGGATAATAGTGATGCGAATGTTCTTCCTAGCTAAAATCAACGCACTGGACGCGCTGGAGCAGTCAATTTTGTTCTCTGGGGTCATCCGGACAACCTCAGCGATGCCCGGGTCGAAAACGCTTCAAATTCAAATTTCCTCCTTCTACAGTGTAGATGACGTGAATTTTGATATTTATGTGCATCGAGCACGTGAATTGTAGTATACGCGCATCGTGAGTGTGCGCGGAAGTCACAATGGGTTTCTTAAGGATTTAGATCCTATAGCTGCTCAACTTGAGTTTCTTTACGTTAGTTTAATCGACTCAACCAAACGTTGATGATTTAAAACTGCCCATATGAAACTGCAAGGAGTCAAGAAGTGGCTCATATTTCTAGTTGGTGCGGGTCCCAGACTAGTCCTCTAAGAGAGTCCAGTAGGAAGTTCTAAGTCTAGACCCTAAGCTTTAAGAAGAAGAAGAGACCTCACAAAAAATGAGGTCAACAATATACTCAGCTCTTTTTGGTGTCTCATTATTCGGAGGAATCACTAAAACATCGTTTGACACACCATCTCCAGAAATCTTTTGTTGTTAACCTGTAAGGTGCTTTTCGCCATTGGTTGACCTGTCCTTGTACATGATGGTATCATTTTTTATCATGACGACCATTTGATTTTGATTATTCCAATGTTGACTTGTCCTCAGAGCATCAACGCTATATAAATTAAATACGAGTTAGTATAATTGTGTTATATTTTCTTTTATCAGTTGAATCCATAGAGAAACAACCAATAGTTTTTAAATGGGAAAGGTTTAGCCCCTTGCCAGTCCGCACTTCTTCAGATCAATTATAATAGATGGGAATTGAGGGCTTTTGATGAGATAAATGTGCTTACAATTACTTTGGAAATCTCACCCAATCCTTCATGTAATGTTGTGCTTTAGGTTTTTTTACTCTTTTAAGTTTTTCTTATGCACTCATTTTGGTGCAATATTCCTGGCACGATCTTCATTTTCTGCTACCGAAAAAAATTCCTTGTTGTATTCACCTCTGTTATATGATCTAAAGAACTTAATTTGAGTAATATCAAATTTCTCATTTTCTAGTTGCCTTCATCTTTTGAGAGACAGGCAACTTCTTTATTTTTTATAGACGTAATCCTCAAAAAAATTTGAATCCAAAGGCTTCAAATTTGAAAGCTCGTTTTGAAAGGATCACTATCTGAATTCATTGTTTCTCACACTATTTTGACACTTGGAAGTCATATACAATTTGTCATCTTTTCTATCACATGCTTTTAACATTATCTCTGTTGGTTAACTTTCACATTTTAGTGTTGAAGGTAAAAATAGGTTAATTTTCATCAAATTGGCTTATATATTTTAGATTCCTTTTGCAAGCTTGGAAATTTCCTTCATTCTGAAGATTCCTGTAGTTTCATTAACAATTGATTTGAGCATAAAAAATGCCCATAATACTTGAGGGTTTATCACTAACCAAAGACAAACTTGAGTCCATCATTTAGGATTCAGACTATCAGCAGTAAAGATTAGTGTATCATAATTCTCTCTTGTGAGTAATAACGTTCACCTGCTCTTTTTTCTCATTCAACTTTTGGGGACAATCTTCTTTCATGTGCTTGACATTTTCACTTTCCCAGCGTGCTCCTTTGTGACCTTTAAATTGCCTTCTAAGATTTTGATTCACCGCAATTAGCGCTCCTCTTTTTAGTTTTTCCTCTTTTCAAGATTCAAATTAGAAAAGTCTTATTTCAATTTCTTCTTGTAAGATAAAAAGATTTGAACTTTGCTGAGCTACAACTTTGTAGATCATAAAACTTATTTTTTCTTTATAGCTCCTTGTCATGACATCAAATTGATAGACTTGCGATCAAAGTAAATTCATCGAAATGCTTTGTTGCAGATGCACTCCGTCTTGAGATTAAAGAACTTTCTCATTGTTTCATGATGATCATTATAAATTAGCCATTAGGTTTAGCGATTTTAAGTTCTTGAATGCCATTTGTGATTTAGCAATTTAATCAGATTAGGGTACCAAATTGGGCTTATCTTTAACTTTCCATGCCTATTTTCTTACATAGCTGGATTTCAAAAGAACATAAATGGCGAGGCCTACTGATTTTCTGATTGATCAATGAAAGAATAAATTCATAATCATCTTACCAGGTTATTGAATTTCTGATACAGGTTATGAGACTATCTGCTTCTATTGGGTATTGTTATGCCCATTCGTATTGTCTTCTGTTGGTTGCTATTATGATCGTTCTTCTCAAGGTTTTGCTACTATAGCATTGCCAAGCTTTTTTGATTTTTTTTTTTGTTTTTTGGGTTCACCCTTGCTAACATGGGTACTGTTTACAATAGATTTTTTATGTGGCTGTTTACATTACTAATTTGTCAATGGTTTTTAAATGTGAACTTGGTGGATATTTGGAATCAGATTCATTTGATTTCATGCCAACTATATCCACAATCCCAGGGTTTGTGAGTCTATGAAGATGATCCGGGGCATGTAAATTATGAGCTTTGATTGAATAAACATATTCAAATTTTTTGTTGTGTGCGTGTGCAAGTTAACTGAAGTTAACCGAATGAGTTTTTTTGAGTGTGGTAGAAGTGTAACTATCTAATTTCGTGATAGGTATCTTCTTGTATTAGCTTGAGGCATAAGCTTACATTAGTTAATTTTATATTTGACCTGATTTATTTTGTGATTGAATTGCTAGTGCTTCTCATTTTTTTCAAATTTGATTTGCTTGGAATCAATTTGTTGTAATGAAGTTATAATTGCTTGCGGATTTAAAATTCTAAAATTTCTTAGCGATTTTCTTATATTTATTCAACAATGACATTATTACTCGGGTTTTAGCTCTTTTATGTATCATTCATACTTAAAGAAAAAAAGGCAGTCGACTTTTTCAGCATTGAATGATCTGGGAATCTTATTTTTTCTCGCATGAGTTACAAAAACACTATCACATTATTTTGGCTGCATTCTGAAACCGTAATCCTGAATCATCCCGCATCATTTTCTTTGCTTATTGTGCTTGTAGGTTTTAAGGCATTGAACTGTGTATTGTTATCGAATGCATGAATGAGTTCATGAGTGAATCATTAATTTAATTGATCATATTTAAAAGTGGCTTTATTAGAAGGCTTTTGCATATCTAATCATATATCTATTATAGTAGAGAGCTAGTCGAAAAAACTTTTTCCTATTTTTTTTTTTTTTTACCTTTTGTTTCTTTATGTTATTGTTTCTTTATGTTATTCCTATGTTATTGAGTGCAGGAGTGTCAGTAAGGTGCACGATGAATGGTTTGCGAATGAGGAAAATGTTCGGAAGGCTGTTGGCTTGTTGGAAAGGCCAGTGGAAATGCCTTGCACTAAAGAAGTAAGTGCTTAGGCCTTTAGCGCTGCTATTTAGGATGAATTATTGTTTAATTTTATCTGTTTACATCATTTTCTATCAAATTTATTTTTGTTTTCGATTACAAATTCTAATAAAAAAAATGCAATTTTGGTGACAGTTGACTTGTGGAATTTGTTTCGAAAGCTATCCACGGGATGAAATGTCTGCAGCAGCCTGCAGTCATCCTTTTTGTGGTTCCTGCTGGAGAGGTTTGGCCATCTGAATGTTGTCTGGACATTTATTTAATTGCCTTCTTTTTTGTTTTATTGAATTCTTGGCTTGGTAATTGAAATCTTCTTGTCTAAGCCTCACAAAGTGATATTCATCAGAATGTTGATTTTTGAAATTTTCAAAGTTATATAGAATGAGCTTTAAAGTTCTATTTGATCATCTTGGTTTTCTTTTTGTTCAACATGCTCATAATTGGCCGATTATGATTGGATGCTTTCTTGTTCATAGGAAAAACTAGTGTTATTTCTTTAATGTTTAATTATTGCTGTATAAAAGGGGTCAAGTTTTTCAAGGCAGTTTGAGCACCTCAAATTAGCTATCGTACTTATCATTCCCGTCATTCAGTTATGTCAATGGTTGTTTTGGTTAACTAAGTGTCTTTAAATAGGATAGAGCTTGCCGCTTAGTTGTATGTTGGATTCATTTCCAAATTTTCGGAGACCGTATTCTTAATAATATTTTTGATTCATTTCTTATCCATTTCTAAATTTTCTGAGGCAGTATTCTTAATAATATTTGTTATTCATTCCTAGTCAAATTTCATATTCTAAAAGAATTGATACTCCAACAAATTTTTATCATCCGATACGAATCTCGAGGCAATCTTTTGTGCAAGAAACATTCAAACTTCAATTAATAATCATCCAGAGCTCCGGTTTCAACAAACTTATAATCAAATTGGCTGGCTTGATGAGACGGACCCAATGATATCAATATTAGTCTAATTCGAGTCAAATCAAGCTCAGTTCAAGTCATTAAAGCACCCTTGGAAGATTTTCAGATGTATTTACAAGGTCGAACAAATGCCGAATCTAGCAAGCCTATAGTCGAATTGTGTGTCTCTACAACACGAATCCACGAGCCCAATATTGCTCAATTCTGACATCGTTAAGACACTCAAATATCCATCATACGCCGCCTGATCGAATGATGCTCTTCAAACCGTTCGATCAAAGTAGTTCATATTCCTGCATTAATTGCACCCGAAACACTATAAATAAAACCTCACCCCTCTCATGGAGGGGAGGAGAGCTTGTGGCTTGAGAAGGAACTTGAAGCTTAAGAATGAGCTGAAATCCAGCATTACTCCTACTGCCACCGACATTCGCCGACCAATGCTAACCACCTGCCGACCTCCACCAATCGCAATTGGCCTCCGCCCACTTCTTACAACAAGTTCATTCTTGCACTGACATTGTAACTCCGAAGAGAGTTTAACCCTTTCCTGCCTGTGGGACGATGGACTGTACATGTAATATCCAATTTATAGTGAATTTCTTCAGCAGGGCTAGGCCCCCGTGGTTTTTTTCTTTTCTGAATTCTTCATGTAAAAATTTCTGGTGTCACTACTGGTTGTTTTCTTTTATCTGAACTCTTGTGCAACTAAGATGATAATCCTTCACTGCTGCAAATTTTCTAGCACGCATTAAGAATAAACACCAACTGTCATATTTGTAATCCAATAAACATGAAATTAGCCTATTAATTCTTTTTTCATTAAAATTATTAATTATATTTAATTGGTCAAGCACCCTATTTATTTTGCTAAGCTTGGGAAACTTTTCCTGCAAACTCTAATCAGCAGTATAAATAGTTTAATATGCCTTAATCTTGGTTAGGAAGTTCTAATCACTATTTGATCTTTCAAAGATTTACATCATATCTCACACTTCTTATGTATTTATTTATTTAACACCCAAAATTTGATATTTACATCGTACCAGATTAATACTAAATTAATCTCTAATACTAGATTAAAATCCTTTTCAAAGTCCAAATAAAAATAGGAAAACAATCTTTTATACTTTCACAGATAAACACTTGAAATTTACAAGTCAAAGTAATGTTTCTGGATTGATTTGGATTTCACATTATTTTCTCTTCAAAGTTACCTCAAAAGTATTTCTCAATTTAATTCATCAATTCACCATTTTTTCTCTCATCTTAGAGGCATACATATATGAGAATAGTGATAGAGCACTTCAGAAAAATCGTCCAATAGTTAAGTTTATAGAAACTTTCTAGATATGTTAGATCTATTGGGAAATTTGAAGGAGTCTTTGAGGATACTTGTTGTTAAAGGGAATAATAAATTTCATATAATATGATATAACTTAATGAATTTCTATGTTAAGTATAATATATTAGATGTGATTTTACAACAAAGTAACTCGATACACCTACTGGAATATAAATTAATTTTCAATACATTTAAGTGTTGTGTAATCACCAAAAAATATTTCTAACACATAATTAACATAAATTAAAAATTTAGTAAAAATATAAGAAATTAATTTTACCAAATCAAACATGAGTTTATTACGCATTTTATCATTAATTATATAATTAATAAAATAAATGTTGCATAATCAATAAATTGAAAATAAACCAAGTAAATTGAACATCACACTAAGTATAAGAACAACAATGACAACAAGAAGCCTTGATTCCACTAAATGGGGTCGGCTACATGAATCCTTTTTCTCCATCGTGTCCTGTTGAATGTCATATTTATATTTAATTCTAATAAATTAAGATCATTTCTTATACAATATTCCCAAGTCTTTCTAGGTCAACCTTTGCCTTCCTTAACATAAGTTGATTCTAAAACCTCTACTCTCCTAACTAGATCATGAGATGATCAACGTTTAATGTGACCAAACCATCTAAAATGACTATCTCTAATTTTGTTCGCCACAGGAGCTACACCAACTCTATCTATCACGGATATAATATATTCATTTCACATTTTGTCTCTAAGTGTAAAGCCACTCAAGCACCTAAGCATTCTCTTCTCGGCAATACTTAACTTAATTTCATGCTTTTTTTAAAAGGCCAACATTCTGCGCCATAGATCATTGCAAGTCTTTTCACCAACTTATAAAATTTTCCTTTCAGTCTAAGTGGTACTTTTCTATCACACAATAGGCCTGAAACATTTCTTCACTTTGATTAACCGACTTGAATTCTACTAATATCATCACCATCTATATCACCATCAGTTAGAAAAATAGACCCGAGATATCTAAAGCGTTCACGCCTTTTAATAATTTGATCACCCAAGTTACAATTGTCAGTGGAGCTTCTACTAATAAAATTACATTCCATGTATTCAGTTTTAGTTCTACTTAAACGAAGACCTTTAGACTCCAATGTAGAGCCCCATACTTCAAGCTTATCCACAAGAAGGATATCATCAATGAAAAGCATACACCAGGGTACATCTTCTTGTAAATGTCCAGTAAGAGCATCCATAACTAAAGCAAAAGGATATGGGCTTAAAGCCGATCCCTGAGTTAATCCAACGGAAATAGGAAAATATTTGGTCAATCATCCTTCTGTTTGAACACAAGTAATAGCTCTAGTATACATATCTTTAATGACGTGAATATAAGTCATGTCAACACCTTTCTTCTCTAGAACTCTCCAAAGTGTATCTTGGAACCTTTTCTAAATCAATAAAAATCATATGTAGATCCTCTTTATTGTACTTCTCCATCAAATCTCTCAATAAATGTATAGCTTCCATAGTAGACCTGCCCGACATAAATCCAAACTGATTGTGAGAAATTTTTGTAATATATCTAAAATATATTTTAAAGTAATTAGCCTAAAATAACTTTATTTTATCTTTGTGTTCATTATTCTTGTGTTTTTGGTTAATCGTGAATCCACTTTCAATTAAAAATACTTAAACACACATTATATTACTAAACCTTTGATTTTTCTTACATTGCATTCTTGACCACGTTGAATTGAACATTCTGGCATTTTCACAAGTTACAATTTCTTCAAGTAAGTTGGGTGCACAATTTAATTATTTATATAGTTTGGTTCTGTAAGGACCATCTATTGAAATTTTTTGCAAAGTTAGATAGCGTTGGACGAAATTTGTTATCATCAACTATTGAGCCATACATGAAAAACACAAGCTCGTGGGTCAAAAATCTTAGTTTAATGACGACTGTTTGATATTTTATCAAAGTGGCCAATTAATAAAAATGTAAATATATGCACCTCTTCATTCGTTATTTGAAGGATATCTACTTCCTTAAATACATGCATATATCCAACTTCGTATATAATCCACAACATAATAATTCTACCTTATATTTGCATTAGTAAAAAAGTTTGCAATAAATTCATATCCTAGTGATATTACACAAGTTATTCTCCTCAATATAACTTCCTCTTATAGGAAGCATGTAAATATAAAAAAAATATGATCAACATGTGTATAGAAAGAGCAGAAGATAATCATTAATATCTCTAATACCAAAATTAACAATTTGCAAAAAAAAGGGGATAATTTCATACAAACCACCCTAATATTGATATTTTCAAATTAACCATCCTAATATGATCAACATGTGTGTAGAAAGAGCAGAAGATGATCATTAATATCTCTAATACCAAAATTAGGAATTTGCAAAAAAAAAAGGGGATAATTGTGTACAAACCACCCTAATATTGATATTTTCAAATTAACCATCCTAATATGATCACCTAGGTGATTTTTTTGAACTACCTTGAACTACCGAACCTATGTATTTACCGGTGGCACAATCAAACTATTGAGAATTTGATAAAAATGCAAAATATGGATTTGGGTTTCACCATGAAAATGTGATATTTGAGCGAGAATTTGAAAATTGTTGAAAGAGGATGGTGGTTGATTTGTAAATAAAAAGTTTCGGGTGGTCTATATGTAATCTCCCTAAAAAATATAAAAAATTGAAAGAACTTCAAATTGACAAAAAATAAAAAAAAAGAAAAACTAAAAAAATGGAAAAAAAAGGGGTCTAATATATGAGTTTCATGCATATGCAGATAATCATGAAACATTTGTAAATATTTAATGTAAAGTTTATGATGTGTAGATATGTTTATTTCATATTAAATATACAGCTTGTCCACTGAGACGTACAACATCCAAGATCCTGTGCTCCTTTTTCTCGATGAACAAACACCGAACACCAGGGCTTTCACTCCACCAACACATTTATGGTGATGAAGATCCTGCAGGGGATTGCGATCTCTGGAAATGTTGTCGTGATTTCATTCAACCAACCTTGGGCCAAGTAGCCCCTAGATGTTGATCTTCTCATATGAAAACAAGCATTGTCACTCCTAGTTCCATACACTCATTTTTAACACCCTTCCCATTTTTTCTTTCTTCTTCTGAGTTGCTTGGCGGCTTGTAGAGCAGTAAGCAATAATTGAAATTGGAAACAAACTATGAGAAGCTAAACAAACATGTTTTTATTTCATGAGAGAATGCACACACAATAAAGCAAAGAATAGAACACGAAAGTGATCCCAAAAAAATCCTTTAATTTTATTATCATGATAACAAGAGTAGTAGTAAGTAATTAACAACTCATTCTGTTGCAGGGTGACATGACTTGAGTTTTTTAATTGGAAGTGTGGTCATCGATTCTCTGTGATCAAATAGCCTTTTCTAAAGTTGATGGAAGTGATATATGATTTCAAATTGCTCATAATACTTATGAATGTGGGTTGCTAAAAGCCCTTTGGTGAATACTTTATGTCATTGTCTTTTTATTTTCCCAACATATGGACTGTATGTCAACCAACTTTTTGTTTTTTTATAAAATGTCTATCGACTTGCACATGTTTGTTATAATCATGCAATTTAGCATTGTGAGTATATTGATGGTCGATTTATTGTCACACTATATTATTATAAGTTTTTCATATTATAATTTTAAATCTCCAAGACCAATTTTAATCCATAAGAGTGCATATTCCTTGAGCAGTTTTTTTGAATAAAAGTTTGCGTAAAAGTTATTTTTTTTGTTCTTCATGTTATGAGGTTTCCTTCCAGAAGTGTGCAACTTTATGAAGTGGATCTCCTATACTAGTGGTCTTGCATAGCTTGCATCAATCTAAACTTCAAGTTGTAGGGTATCATATTTTTATTGTGAATTCATTCTTGAACATAATTTATGATATATGAGGACTTTAGAAGTAGTTTGAATATGGGATTTTTTAGGTTTGTGTATGAACCGACTCGTGAGAGTTACTGCAAAGGCCATATCAGGGGGTGTATGTAATAGATAGATTAGTTTCTCATCTGATATTTGCTATTTATTGATTTTCAATTTTATTACTTCTTCATTTATGTTAACTTTCTAATCTAGTTAAGTTGTAGTTTTGCGTGATTTATAATTAATCATCTTGGTTTCCCTTAATAGGTCCATAATATATTTTTTTAAGAGATGAAAATTACTTGTTATGATTAATCAACTTCTATACCCAGGAAGTGTCCAAGCTTTCCCACTTGATTTTAAGTTCTTCAATAAGTTTTTTCTTTGAGTGATTTCTTTCATTACTATCCTTTAGTGTAAAATTATATCAATATATACGGTGACCATAATATTTTTTTTGCTTTAATTTAGTATTTTATGAAGAAGATTTGGTCTACTTGATTTTTTTTTTCATGTACTTCATTCAATTCACGGTTTTTGTAAGTATGCAAAACCTTACTTTTGGGGATTTTTTGAGAGTACAAATGCTTCTCTTAATATACACACCCTACTTTTTATGAACGAAGCTTGATGTAGGATTCATATAAACTTCTTCTTCAGTGCCTCCATGTAACAAAATATTTTTCACATCATGCTGTTGTATGAACTATCTAAAATTAGGTGCAAGTGAATTTAAAATATGAATTGCATTTATTTTTATAATAGATGCAAATATATATTTTTTATAGTCAATTTAATAGGATTGAGTGTATCTTTAGCAAATAATCTTACCTTGTACCATTCCAACTTTCATGCACTTAGTGTTTTATTGAAAAGATGTATTTGCATTCTACAATTTTTTCTCTTTTGGTAGCTCAAAGATATTCCACGTGTATTTTTTCTAAGACTTTTTTTTTGTTTTGATAGCATCATTCTAATTCTTATTTCTAGTGCTTTAAATAGGGCTTGATATATTTTAATGGAGTTGGAGTTGATTTTTATAAGAAAAAGAAAAATTTAAAGTGATATATTTTAGAATATGAGATATAGTGATGATGATGGGTTGATTATTGTTATTTGTTGATGGTTATGATTTTTAAGCTTTTTGGAGATTTTTCTGGGCTTATTTCTCATCGTGTAAACTTGAAATGGTTCAATGATTGACTTTTACATGATTGGGATGTGAAGATATAAGAGAGTGGTTTCATTAAGTTTATTTAGTTGGTTGTTCTCCTCTTGAAGATGTTTTTTATTGAAAGAAGTTTGATTTTCATCAAGGTGTCATCTTTTGAAGTGAAGATTTTTATGTGGTTGAGTGATGCTATTTAATCTTTTGAGTTGAGGAATATTTTACGAAGACACATTTGATCGTTGTAGGATCAATCTTATCTTGATTTTGTCTATGGATATGGGCATAATTAATGTACCCAAATATTTTGGGAGGTATTTTTAAGAAGAATTTTTTTGTAGAAAAAAAAAAAATAATCCGGTAGTCTAGAGGATTTTTGAAGTTGATTATCCTTCTCTTTATTATATTGGTTAGGTATATAATGGTTAGAGCTGCTGCTTTCTGCTCAATATTTTTTTATATCTTGGCTTGTCTTTTCTGCAGCTCTATTTTATTAGTAGGCGGAATAGGAGGATTGATGGATGATAACTTTTTTTATTAAAAACAATAATTAATTTTTGATTTAATTAACCATAATCATTATATATGATGAACATCTTGATGTTAACATTAATTTATATTTTATCATAACAATAAAGACAGGAAGAATAAGGCTGAAATTAGATTTCTATTTGATAAGATACTCATTTCTTTCATGTGCAATTATCAATGAAGATAACAAATTCTATAACTCCAGAAATGTTAGGGATTTTTTAAGGTTCCCAATAACATAGCGAGTTAACACAAAATAAGTAGAAGATCTAGAATCATTTTCAGTAAAAAAAACATAATGATGTTTTCCAATTTTATAATTCTCACAATGAAACTCTTCATTGTTAACATTTATAAAATGAGAAAGAAATATACAATTGTAAGATTTTAGAATATCAAATGCCCTAGTTCATTAATGGTGCTCTCCCAAATTGTTTTGTATATTGATAGTTGAGACTTAGGTTGAAGAAAGACTACCTGTATTTTTTGTCATCACGCAGGTATAGCTCTTCATTATTCCTAGTTTAACAAGTTGTGTTTCCCATTGTGAGGCCTTCGAATGCACAATGGTTAGTAAACAATGTTATTACGTAGCTTTATTATTCAGCGATTTTATGGATTGATTGATTTATTGCAAGGTGAGGGAGATGTAGAATATTATTGAGGGTAAATGTGGGAGAAATATAACTATCCCCATGACTTGTCACAATTATCAAGGAACTGACAACTACTTTAACTTTGCTATTACTGGGATAGAGTTTGTTGGTTTGAAAATAGTTGGCAAGATTTGTCATATCGTTGGTGGCTTTTGAATCTAGGATTCATGTTTGATAATAACTTTTTGGGGGTACAACGACAAGATTTTGAAATCATACTTTTTCACATAAGAAAGCATGACATGAAAGATTTTTCGTAGGAGTTTAGAAAACTTTTGAGTTTAACGCTTCTTCTGAGTTTAACGCTTCTTCTGAGTTTAACACTTATGATTCACAAGGGAAGCATGTCTTTTTGAGAGATTTGTGTTTTCTCTATTTCTTCTAAGTATTGCCACTCGAGTTCACTTATGATTTCTTCGCTCGATATCACAACTTTTGACTTACCTAAAGCAGCATCAATGCCCTGATCTGCAAATTCTTCTAGTTGCTGCTGCTAGCATTTGTCCCCGATGTCATCACGAGCGGAGACGGTTTAGTATGAAACTCCATGATCTTTTCATCATTTCTTCCAGGGCTCTTTAATAGACGAGAAATACCCCTCCAAGGCCGAGAAACGCTTGTCTATTTCAGATTTGATGTGACCTATTTATTTCTATAATTTCTTCTCTAGATCTTCTACTTTCTTGGCCTTCATTCCTCTCGGAACGCTTTAATGTACATATTAGTCATATTTATACTAAACAATAATAAACTACAAAAAACTAAATTGCTCTCTGGGACCGATATAACATAATACTAGGACCTTGTAAATGATAATAATAACACATTAAAATACTATCTGTAGAGAGAATCTTGAGAGAGAACTTTATGATTTTATTTGATTATGAAAACTATAGTTTTTTGTTACATTTAAAATTTTTTTATAGTTTTTTAGAACATATGAATTAATGTCCATGTCTCTTCCCCTAGTTTTCCGTTTATTGGTTTTGATTGGAGTTAGGTGCTATGAAAAGGCTATATGTAAGCTATTTTAATTAAAAAGTATGTAGCAAGGCTTATCGATTGCCGCCGTAAAAATGCATGTAGTCAAATTTGAAGTGCTAAATAATTTCTTTGTTGCTGACGAGGATTTTAAGAGATTTGGGTTGTCATGATAGACCATTCCATAGGTCAGTTGATTGTTTATTCTTCAAGAATAGATTATACTTTTTAGGAGTTTGCTCAGAGAATTTAATTTACATGAGTGTCGTAATGGAGGAATGGTTGGACACTTTGATAATGACAAAATTGAGTTCCTTAGTGAAAGAAACTTTTTATTAGCCCATATTGGTATGAGATGTAGAGAGATGTTATAAAATTTAGGGAATGTTATTTTAGTTTGATTTGAGAATATTAATCCCCTTCCCATTTTAGAGGCACATTGGTTGGATGCGAGCATTAATTTTGTGTTGGGTTTGCCACAAATACAATGGAGTAAGGATTTTATTATGATATTGGTAGATCGATTCTCCAAAATGACATATTTTTTTTCTTGCCACAAAATGATTAACATATCACAAAATTGCAATCTATATTTTAGGGAGATAACTTGTCTTCATAGCGTCTTCAGGAAAATTACTTCGGATAAAGTGGAGTTTATGAGCAATTTATGGAAGACCCAATGGGATAAGCTTGATACGAAGTTTCAATTTAGTTCAACAACATGCCCACTGAGATATGGACAAATAGAAGTGATAAATCTCAGTTTTGGAAATCTCTTTAGGTGTTTGGTGGGAAAGAACATTAGAAAGTGGGATGTTGTGCTTCCTTAGGTACAGTTTTCCTTTAGTCGTTTCTTTATACATTCCGCAGGTCACGATCCTTTTAAGATTGTATACGGGCTTAATCCTTTCATACTATTGGAGTTCGTTTTGATACTTCTAGCTATTGAGCTTAGTATTGATCAGAGGCTTTAGTCAGAGATATTCAGACTTTATATTAGCAGGTGAGGAAGAAAATTGCTAAGCAGAATGGTAAATATCAAGCGAACATATAAATTCTGAAAATCTTAGGCTTTTATGGAAGGTGACTTGGTGTGGAACAAATTGAAGAAAGAGAGATTTCCTATAGGTTCTTTTGGGAAACCTAAATTATAGAGCTTCTTGGCCATTCAAAATCACTAAGAGGATTAAATAATGACTGTAAGATTGATTTATTAGTAGATTAAAATATTTATGTTATATTTAATTTTAATGAATTGTTGCCATATTACGAGGATTTCAGATGCTTTTTGAAAGAAGGCGAAACCTTCTACTTGGGGAGAGTGGCAAAAGAGCCATCTTCTGTGATCCTACAATTTCTCGATATCGTAGCTGAATGTCCTATGAGAATTCAAACAATGGGATTCTTCCACGCGTATTCTATCGTCAGTCTTCATGGGTCCCTTTCGGAATTTTTTTAGGTAGAATTAGGGTTTTTTTTGCATGTGAACTATTTATTTTAATTTATGATTTTGAGACTTTTATTTTGGTTTATGTTATTTGAAGAATTTTCTCCGTCTTATTCTCTTTGGAATTCTGCAATCTATTTTCCTTAATAGGTGGTCGATTGTCCTCATCATCTGTACCTCACCATTTTGTTGTTTCCTCATTATTTTTCAGACTGAACACCTGCCAAACTTCTTCTACCTTCTTTCAAACTGTCAATTTCACATATTTCTATCTCTTGCCATTTTACAATATCTCCCTAAAGCTATCTATATATATATATATATATATATATATATA
>NW_018165479.1:235367-239710 GCF_001263595.1 Phalaenopsis equestris | reverse complement strand
AGGGCAGAGGAATGAGGGAGGGGGTGGGGGGATGAAACCCCAGACCAAAGGGGACTTACAACTGACAAGCAGATGACCAACTGATCGGACTACGCGTCACATAGATATGCATATATATATATATACATATTTAGATTGTTTAACGACAGCTAACTCTAGAATAGTCACTGGCCTACTTGGTTGAATATTGGTGAGTTTTGCTTTGAGTATATGGGCAAGTATGCTTTGTTAATGTTTCAGCTGATTATGATTTGATGCGATGGTTTTCTAATGAGATTTCACTTAATATTAAGATTTCATCATGGTTTGAGCAAATATATAGGTTGTTTGGCGAGTTTCAACTGACTCCAGCTAGTTCAATATCGCTCTAAAGAGTTCGAAATTTTATTTCTTTATATTTGGACAGCTTGCTCTAGTCCCGGAATAGGCTTTAATTGACCTGAATTCGATTTATGAGATATTGGAGTGTACTGCTAGTATGCTTTTCTTGTAAAGGGCATTGACGATTCACTGATTACTGGCTATAAATCATTTCTAAAACTCTCTTTTACTGGAAACAAGCAATAATAAATTTTTAACTCTAATTGATGTCTAAATGATAACAAATATAAATAATTTTAGAAGAAGTTTGGATACTCGGGAATATAAATAAATTTCCTTATATTAAGTTTTTGATATATCGATTTTTTGACCATAATCAAAATTGTTAAACTAGGCATTAACAAATTATTTAAAAGAAATAGACAAATGAATAAAACCATTGAAGTTGAGAAAACGTAGGTTGCATGCTGGTACAAGAATATGAGTTTTTCCTTATTTAAATAAGCTCTTTTACATACATATCACCCAAAACTTTCATATTTTCCTATCTCACACGTAAACTTTCATAATTACAAACATCATATGAAAAGTTGCACTCATCATCACCTTTTAATAGTCAAATTCATCTTTTCATTCATAGGTAAAGTGCTATGTATAAAAATGAAAGTTTAGTTGTGAGATAGGTAAATCCATAAGAATTGGGTGCTAGGTATGTAATTTTTCCTTTATGTAATTGCAGTTATCCCGCACTCGAATGAGCCACACTTCCAACTTGCACTCACTAGATTTTGAACTAGAATAAATTTTTTATCCAATTTAGATGTTGTAAATTATATGCTTTATATCACTATAGACTTTTCATAGCCTATATGACGTAAAAACTAAGATTAATTTTTCTCTAATTTATAAATTCCACATAAGCTAACAAACTTAACTTGAAATTTCAAGCCAGCTCACCATAATCCTCAAAACCAAGATGCATGTGGCCATGGAATCCCACCACAGCTCCGTTTCAATAACCTGCATTGAAGTCATGTTCCACAGTACTGCTACAGTTACTTGCTGTGTAGCCTGCTGCGATAACATCACATGCCATTGCCATACATAAGCATTAGAATATAGCATAAATCCCGCATGCCAATTGTTTAAAATAGAATGCCAAGGCTAGTTGAAAACCACTGATCCACACTACAAAAAAGATTCACTCTAGCAATTTGCACGTCCCAATCCTATTTTCTCTTTTTATTTTTATTTTAAATTTTAAATCACCAACCATGACTCCCCGTGCATTTCTAGTTTTATATTAGAAACATCTTTTTCTATAATTCTATATTGTGAAGTTGAACTGTGAATAGATAAATAATTAGGGTTCTTTTTAAGATTTTATTTTTCACATGCAAATGATGAATTAAATGCTGCTGGCTCATAACTGCCTTCATTGTGGTTATCATTTTTCTTTGTGGGCTTTTAGAGTTCTTTTCTTTAAACTTCAAGTTAGTTTAGTTGAATGCTTGACTTGATTTAGAATTTATATTGAGCTACAGTATTGAGCTTAAGGGTTTGTTCGGGCTAGTTGTTTTAATTGCTTTGCCTTTTCAAATACTGCGATACTTTAATCTGGTTGGTTTCTAAATTTTCTGCGATTTGAAATTGCTTTTTATAACTAGATCTACTAATATGTGGTAGCTATATGAAATTTGCTGTACCATGGTTAAAAAAGCAAAAGGGAAAAGAAAGAAAGCAACATAATATTTATATAACTTCAAAAGGGATGCTTTCTGCGCTACACTTTTATAATCATCTTTTTGAAATGCTACAGCTACTCTACACGAACTCATTAGTATTATCCCACTTTTGCTAGTTTGGTTGCTCCCATGGTGCCGTTAACATTTTTTTTTTGTTTTTGGATTGGTTGTCATGAGAACTTCTCTGAACCTGATAATTGTTCTGGTTCACCTGAACCTGCCCTGAAATTCACTAAACAAGTTAAATTGGTTGGTTATTGACTATCTTTCCTGACCAAACTAACTTTATGCTGATTTGTACCCCAAGTTACTTCGCCGTTGTATTTTAGAAGTTACTTTTGAAGTTCTATTTCTGGGTTTGTTTTTTTTGAATATGATTGTTGATGCATATTCTCATTTGTAGATTTTTCATTTCTCTTTGTTTTGGAAAAGACCGAAGCCTTGAGAAATGTTTAAACTAAGAGATTGTTCTGGTATGATTTTTGGGAGCCTATATTTCAGTTTTTTTTTGGGCTGATATTGTAGAAGCAAATGTTAACTTTTTACATTTCTTTTCATAATATATTGTTAATTATCCAACTACATAACGCCATATCTTGCAGTAAATATATTTAATGATAGTTAAAAAATTAGGATTCTGGGATAGACTTATTTTTCCTTTATGTAATGTTGGAATTACTCTCTGAAGCTTAGTTTCAAGCTGTCATGTGCAGGTTATATTAGAACATCAATAACTGATGGCCCGGGGTGCTTAATGCTCCGGTGTCCAGATCCATCATGTGGTGCTGCTGTTGGTGAAGATATGATTAATATGCTGACCTCTTATGATGATAAGGAGAAGTATTCACGCTACCTGCTTAGATCTTATGTTGAAGATAATAGAAAGGTATGTGAGAAAAGTAAATGATGATTCAGAGTACGTTGAATTGTACGGGTGGTATAATTTGAATTTCAAGCTGTCATGCTGTTTTTCTGTGGCTTAAAACAAGAGTTTGCATTAAATTGAGGTAAAAATATGGACTTGTATTTTGTAAAAGTTAATTTTTAGAGAAATAATCTTTTGTTTTCTGCAATGTATTGTGTTGCCTTTTTAATAGTTGTGATTGTGAAAATTCTCCAGTTAAGCATGATTTCTTGATGCAAAAACACACAGAAGGATTTTGTCATTGTCCAATTTTATTCTGTAGTTGAAAGAAGCTTATATCAACTTAACATACCATAAATAAGATCGACACATCACATCACATAGCGTTTATAGAGGCCTAGATAGCTTGAATTGGAGTCCAAATGATTAAAGCAATTAAATCTGGTTAAATTGGCCCAACTCTTCTAGGCTACATTTTGCTTTCATGCGGTGAAATCTATCTATGAAGTTGGACCTGGAGTGGCGGTTGCTTTTTTTGCTGCTTCCAATCTAAGGGTCCTAAACCAGTCTGATACGCCCGTTCCTTCTGCAGGTGAGTCGATCCAGTTTTGACCGGTCTGGACAGGTCAAACCCAGCCTGCCCGAGTAAGCTGGCCCAGACTAGAGGAATGGAAGCCCTAGGGACTAATGAGGATGATTCCAACATCCGGGTGGGGCCCACACATCCATTAATCACATACGAGAGGGGGGGGGGACTAAGTGCTGTTTTCGGGGAAAAGTTTTAATAAATATTGGGAAGTATTTATTAGGGCTATTTAATTAAGATTTTTTTTAAGTTTTCATTTACTGCATTTTACTTTTTTATTTGGGTTCTTAGTAGCAGCTAGAGTTTGCTGAAAGATGATTCACTCTCAAATTATAGATCATCTATTGTATCTTGTTTGTTTGTTTTGATACTAATCAAATTAGCCCTATCTTGAGTTTTCTCACATATCTATTACAAGTTGCTCAATGATTTTGGCTCTGGTTTATAATAATTATGCTCAGAGCAAGATATTGTGGAGATGATAGCAAAGAATGTGGGTACATTGGAAGAGAGTTTGGAGATGTAGGACAAATCAAATTCGGGATGGAGAAAAGATTCTCCACCATAGAAGGAAGGTTTTTCTACGTGGACGATATGTTTTCTTCCATGGATAACCAATATGGGAACTTCGAGGAGATGATAATGTTTATTGAGGTGCAACCAAGAACGCGCCGACGATTCAATTTGTGAACATCAACCAAGGGTCGACCGAAGAATCCTTGGTCAATTCAAAAAGGAAAGAGATCGAATGAGAGGAGCATGGGGAAAGCATCCGCCTTCAAGAACTTACCTCCAAGACTCCGGGGGGGGGGGGCTTGGGGTTTTT
>NW_018165479.1:199671-235353 GCF_001263595.1 Phalaenopsis equestris | reverse complement strand
AAGGACTTCCCCCCAAAGCCCCGGGGGGGGGGGGACTTGAGATTTTTGATGGAGGGAGTGGAGCTGAAATTTGGAGGGGCTATGCAAGGTGCCCGGAGGAGTTTGAAGAAAGGAGAGGAACCAGAATGAGATATGACTATGCTCAATGGAAATAGGAATTTCACTCTAGATACATGGGGTTAAACACCAGTGGGAGAGAAAATTGGGATGGTGATAGTAGATTTCGGAAGTTGAAGATGCCGATCTTCAGGGGGAGACACACGTGGGTCGTTGTATTGGATGGAGCAATATTTCACTATGAATAGCCTAAATGGGTTGGAGAGGCTCACGGAGGAAGGGTATGTTTGGAGTGGAAAGCCCAAATATGGTTTCAGTGGAGGGAGGTGACATACCCGATCCGTTCGTGGGAGAAATTTAATGATTTCTTATTATAACATTTTCAATCCATTAAGGAAGGAGACCTACACGAGCAAAATCTATTCCTTAACTCGAAAGACGACAGTCATGAAGTATTAGAGAGAGATTCAAGTTTTTGTTGGGACAACTGAGTGAAATTTCTAAAGCAGGATTGGAGGGGAACGTTATGAAACACCTAACGCCCGACATACAATCAACACTATGACCCTTGGCGGGGATTGAGGAAGACGATGAAACTCATCCAAATGGTGGAGGACAAGAAACAGATGAAGAAAACCAACAAAATCAATGCCATTAGAGGATTTCACAAGAGTATCTCGATGATCATGACATCGAGGACTTAGATGGTGTCATTTTAAAAGGAGACACCAAAGGAGAGGAATATGGGGACCAATCCCGCGGACATTTTCAAACTCCTCACATTCCAGAGGTTCAAGACAAGAGCAAAGAGATTATGTTTTCGATGTGATGAGAAGTGTGGCCTAATTCACTGGTGCAAGGAGCACACACTCCAGGTTCTTTTTGTTTGTGATGAGGAGGAAACATATCGTGAGGAGTCGGAGAAAGAAAATGTAGAGGAAGAGGAGGAGCACTTGGACTTGGATGAAAGGGAAGTGTCACTCAACACGGTGGGGTGATTTACTCCAAGTCACACCAGTAATGACAAATCCTGGGGCAGTCGGCAGTGTTGCTGGTGGATAATGGGACCACTCACAATTTCATCCCCAGTTGGGTTGTAGACCAATTGGGGATGAGGCTGATACGGAAAGGTTTGGGATCATGATGTGACATCATAGGTAATGAAAGTTGGGAAATTTACAGAGGATTAGTGTAAACAGTATAAGGCGTACAGGTGGCAGATGACTTTCTTTCCCTGAACTTGGAAAACATTGATTTGATTCTGAGGATGAAGTGACTTCATACAATTAGGAAGACGGAGGTGGATTTGAAATTCCTGACTATGGATATTTGGGTGGAGGGGAGGGAGGTGATGCTGAGAGGGGTTGCTAGCCTACGCAAAACCTTGGTCTCACACAAAACCATATTCAAGATGATACGGGGAGCAAGGTTGGGCTATTTTGGTTAAGTTGCATAGTATACAGGAGATCTGAGTTCTCTAGTCAGTAGAAGTCCCGGAGGGGTTTCAACAACTTCTGCATTAGTTTTCTGACATCTTTGAACAACCCAACGAATTGCTGCCATTGAGGGAGCATGAGCATGCCATCACATTAAAGTAAGGAGTTCCTCCTATTATTATTAGAATGTACCGGTATCCTCAGATTTAGGAGAATGGGAAAGAGAAGTTGATTCACGAGATGCTTGAAGTAGGTATTATTGAGGACATTGTGAGTCCCTTTTCCAGTCTAGTTTTCCTAGTGTTGAGAAAGGATGATAGTTGGAGATTTTGTTTGGATTACATGACCTTGAATAAGGAAATTGTACTGAAAAGTTTTCAATTCCAGTGATTCATGAGCTGTTAGATAAAATTATATGGAGCAGTTATCTTCTAAAAAATCGATCTGAAGTCAAGATACTATCAGATTAGGATGAATTTAGTCGATGTACACAATATGACAATCAAGACTCATGAGGACATTACGAACTTAGTGATGCCGTTTTACCTTACAAGCACTCCAACCAACTTTCAGTTCATGAATAGGATTTTTCAAACTTATCTCCAAAAATTTATCTTGGCATTTTTTGATGATATCATGATCAACAATTGTACATAAGCAGAGCATATGTGATTCTTGGGAACTCTCTTGGAGACACCGAGAGAACATCAGTTGTATGCCAATATGAAGAAATGTTCTTTTGTGCAGTCATAGGTTGAGTATCTAAGGCATGTGGTGACCAAACAGAGGTAGCAGCAGATCAGTCCATGATTGAGGCTATCTTGAGCTGCCCTTTACCAAAAAGCTTGAAGGAGTTGAGAGGTTTCATTTGCCTCGTTGGGTACTACCAGATATTCTTGAGAGGGTACAACATGATAGCATAACCGCTTATAGAGCAACTGAAGAAAGACAATTTTAAGTTGGGGCGAGCAACAACACAGGCCATCAAACATCTGCAGAGGGTCATGACCATCATTCTGACATTAACACTTTCAAATTCCAATAGACCATTTGTGGTAGAGGCGGATGCGTTGGGGTATGGATAGAAGTCATTCTCATGTAGGAGCTGCGACCTATTGCATATTTTAGCTAGGTTTTCATGACCAGGATGAGGCTCAAGTCCATGTATGAGCGGGAGTTGATGTCTGTTGTCTTGGCCATCCAGCAGTGACGACGCTATTTGTTGGGGTGACACTTTATAATCAGGACTGATTAGAGGAGCTTGAAATATTTGTTGGAGCAGAAAATGGTGATAGAGAAGAATCATAGGTTGCTATCTAAGATACTTGGATATGATTTTTAAATTAAGTGCCAGTTAGAATTGGAGATTTAAGTCGTGAATGCACTATCGAGAAAAATGGAGGCATAACTGACAACTTTATTAGTACCTCTATTTCTAGATTGGAAGCCATGAGCCAGTAGAGCGAGTAAGATGAGGTGTTGAGGAAGATAAGGGCAGAGTTGCTACATGATCCGAACAATCATCCAACATGCACATTGAGGGGGCAACCACTACTTTATCAGGGATGATTCGTACTATTGAGGGCGTCAAAGGTACATCCCCAAACTATTGCATGTGTTTTACGGCAGTACGATTAGGGGTACACAGGGATACAAAAGACATACAATAGATTATCATCTGTGCTATATTGGGTTGGGATGCGCTGAGATGTAGAGGATATGGTGGCAATGTGCGATGTATGCCAACGACACAAGTATTTGACTATAGCACCAAAATGGTTACTATAACCCCTAGCTTTACCCGAAAAGGTTTGGGAGGAAGCGAAAATGTGCTCTTATAGAGGGGTTGCCACAATCAGATGAGTTTACAGTGTTATTGATGGTAATGAATCGCGTGAGAAATTATTAACACTTCATTCGATTATGACACCCTTGCATTGTCGTCGCAGCCACTACGGTGTTCATACGGGAAGTAGTTCATTTGTATGGTGTTCCAAAATCTACTGTATCAGTAATGAGCAATGCCTTCCTTAGTTATTTTTGAAGGAATTGTTCGGGTTACAAGGAATAGTCCTAAAGAGGAGCACAACATTTCATCCCGAGAAAAATGACAAGACAGAGATGGTCAATAGGAGTGTGGAGAAATGCCTGTGCTATTTTGTGTCAGAAGTAACGAAGCTTTGGGCTGTGGGTTGAGTATTGGCATAATATTTCATACCTACGACACAGATCACCCCTTTTAGGATATTGTGTGTGCAAGATCCACCCCACCTGATAGACTATGGGCATAGTACTACCCTGATATTTAGTGTGGACCAGTATTTGGAGGAGAGAAACAAGGTATTAGTAGAGCTTGAGGGATATCCACCAAGTGTCCACCAACATATAATGAAGGGGAGGGCAGATGTGCATAGGAGGGAGGTATAATTCGAGCCCGAGGATATGATTTACTTGAAGTTAAGACCTTAGTAGCAAAAAATATTGGCTAGAAGCAAGGAGCTTTCTGCATGGTCTTTTGGACCCTATTAGATTATGACACAAATGGGGGCAGTGTCCTATTGTTTGAGGTTACCACTGTCAACATCTCTACGTCTGGTCTTTCATGTATCTTAGTTGAGGCGTGCTATCGAAGATCATACACCATAGTCGTCAGTATCTTCATCTCTTACAGAGGGTATGGAGGTGATTCTGGAACATATAGGGGTTGAAGGAGTGTGCTGAGGAGCGGCTAAAGCAAATGAGATACTGATTAAGAAAAATGATATGCAAGAGTACTAAGCAATGTGGGAGCCTTGAGAAGTGATTCAGAAGAGGTTTTCATCATTTCACCTTGAGGACAAGGTGCTTCTTTGGAAGAGGAGTGTTGATATGTACGCTTTTGCTGTAGACGAACCAGCCAAGGAAAGGCCGGTCTTGACCAGTCAAACCTAGCTAAACTAGCCGATTTTGCCAAGTCAGCTGGCAGCCTAGAGAAGCGGAAGTCCTGGGGACTAAGGACAATTCAAGCTTCCGGGTGGGGTCCACGCAACCGTTAATCACATACAAAGGGAGTGAAACTAAGCAAGGGTTTGGAGGGGAAAGTTTGAATAGATCTTGGGGAGTAATTATTAGGGCTACTTCGCTGGGGCTTGGATTTTTTGAAGTTTTTTATTTTGTTTTTGTGGTTCCTATGGGCGTCTAGGGTTTGCAGAGAGATGTTCTACCCTTCGAATTGTAGGCCATCACTTCTATCTTGAGTTTTGCCACATATCTACTACAAGTTGCTCGCTGTTTTTGGCACCGGTTAGTAACACAGTCCCATGGGTTTTTCTCACCCAATAAGCATATTGGTGACTTCCATTTCTATGTAATAAATTCAATAAGATCCAAAATTTTTTACACCTTTGAAATTCTATTTTGCCAGACGTTCTTCTCAAAATATCCTTTCTAGGGAGAGAATTTGATCTGTGTAAAAATGATGAAAATTGTTTTTCTTGGTTGTCTATTCAAAAGGGAACAAATCTTTTTATTTTGTTTCTTTTAATTTTCCCATCAAAAGTTTGATCCTTTACACCATCATTTCTTGAGATCAACATTGTCATGATATATTAGATTGTCAATCCATGACTTGTTGATGGCGGTTGATTGAAATTTAATCATTGACGGTTATGATGTCCACCATATATTGGTAATAAAACCTGGGCATGGGCATGAGGACCTACTCAACCCAAGTGACCTGATCTAAATAAGCAGGCTAGGCACAGCTTTGTTTTCTGAAAGTTGAAGTTGAGACTACCCAATCTGACTTGATTTTTCCACCAAGTTGGGCTTGGGCATGAATATATTTGCTTGGCTCGACCTAACTTGATTTGGCATGAAAATTATAGGTACTGTTTTTATTGGTTTGAGTTGACCTGATTCAACCCAACATAGTTATAACCTATTTACAGGCCTGAATGGTTGACCCAGCAATTGGTTTTGGTTGATCTTAGTATACACTTTTCATTCGTTTGACCAACCTGAACTTGTGCTGATTTAACAGTGTCCTATTCTGGTTGCAGGCGATTGCAAACATAATTCTGGTTAACATGAAGTGTCACCCTTAGTTGATAATTTTAATCTTGAAAACAATCCAACCTGATTACTGAATTATTGGTCTCTTCGAATCACCAGTAGGGCTGGTTTTTAGATGAGGTCTTTACTATAGTTTTAAAGCTTGATTGAAACTACTTAAATTTATAATTTTATACTAGTTTTCGTTAAAATCCTTAATTTTTGGGCATATTTTGACCCATAGACATGAATGGATGTAGTGCAAAACTTCTTTTATATGCCATCTGAGACTCTACTCTTGACTATAAGATGCTATTTGTATTTCCAACGACAATCACATTCTCTCTATGTTACAAAGGTTAACAAATTTTTTTTAAATAAAAATGCGCAACTTAGCTGAATTTTCTCTCTCCTTGGTCATTTTGTTTCGACCGTTTCTAATAGAACTGTTTTTTTTTTGAAAATTCTGATGCAGCTGCTTAAAATATAAAACTGACGTAAAAATTTAATTAATTTATGTTTTCATAATTATAAAACAAACTTTTATTATGACTTGGTTTATTAATATAAAAAACCATTGCTATAATAAAATGAACACATTCACAGATTATAACTTAAGCTATCAATTTATTCGTATATTTTTCTATTTAAATTTATTCAAACAATATAGCATTTTAAATTAGTAATATTTTATTTTTAACTCTTCCAAAATTTTAAAAAACGCAAATACATTTAATAATTTAATTACATATTCTTAGATATAAAATAACGTATCAAAAAATATTCAATACATTTAAAGCTATTGTGATTAAATCATAAATATTATAGTTTATTACACATCTTGTAAATAATGCCTTTTATTCAGATCATGAAAATTTATTTGTGATTTATAGTTTTATGAAAGTATGTATATTTTACTATTTTATTATTTTTATAATTTATCAGTAATAATAAAATTTATTTAACCTGAATAAATTTAGATGTTTAAATCATAGAAACAATCCAATATGTTGAAATAAAAAAATTATGATTTACATGAAATAGAAAATAAAATTGAATTTTAAAAGCTTGATCTCCACCCATTCAATAGTCCTTGGGAGGCCTCTTTAATGAGTTGGCTTTTGCCTTTTGATGGAATCTCGTGCTGAAGAGGCTCTTCATTAATGGAAGTCCTTGGAAAGGCTGATTTGTTGTGAGAGTCACCATCTATTAAAAGGTTTCATGAAAAATTTTTCTGAGCAAACACTTGCAGTACATGGCTAGGTGCCTGGGTTCATGTGAAGATAGTAGAATTCATTGTCATTTGAAGTTGCTGATGGTACTTGAACCCATACAAGCATTTAGTTGGATAGAATACATCTACACTCCTTTTTCTAGAAAATAAGATTTTGGATTTTCTTTTATTTTACAGGCTTTCTTAGAGGTTTGCTCTCAAGGGATTATGGATTGAGGGATTGTTGAGACGACTTCCCCTCATGAAGATGAATCTCAATTTTAGTGTTTTAAGAACTTCATATTCTATGATTATGACAGTTTTTATTCTATCCCATTGGACGTAAGTCTTAAAGTGATGTGCACATTGATTTATAGGGTGTGACTTTGGTCTTAAGTACTTTATTGAACTATCCATCTTTCAAGACCTTTTAGATGTAATTGGTATACCTCAAAGAGTTTAGGCATGTAGATGTTTTAGATTCAAATTATGTTAAAAAAAAGCAGAGGTAAACCTAAAAAGACTTGGGCATATTGTATAGAAAATAGTCTTGATTTGTTAGATTTAAATGAAAATATGACACTGAATAGGACGCAATGGAGAAAAAGGATTCATGTAGCCGACCCCAATTAGTAGGATAAAGGCTTGTTGTTGTTTTTGGTATATCTCAAAGAACTTATTATATCACATGTAGGCCACATGACTTAATCAAAGGTGAATTCATCTCTCATGTAGGTTGCAGTGTTGAGGGGATATCTACATTGGTGTTATTTTGCAGTTACAGCTGAGTGAGATGTTGTCAACCATCCCTTTTTCAAGGCACCATGTAGTTTTATTAAATTGTTAGATCCTGCAGAACTTGATTAATTCATGGCGAATTTGTCTCTTCAAAATCATATTCTATCATGATTCTTAGGTACTATTACAGTTATGTATGAGGCTTCTAATTTCCGACTCACAGCTATATCATGAATACTCACAATAAAGTAGCAAGATTGGTTCAAAATGCACTTGGACATCATTGTCATAAGTATCGTTTCTTGCCCTCGACCATAACTTTTGGTTCAATCTCTGAGCTTAAATTAGTTGTTGCGCCTAGTTTTGACTCCCAACCCCTGGAATGTTTTCTACAAACTTCATGAGTTCGATCTCTTTACACGAGATTAAATAAAATATAAAAAAATAGTAGTCTTCTTTACACTAGATTAGGTCATCAAACATTGAACACAAGTCCATGACCATAATACCAGGAAGTTAAACCCTTACCGGGTTCAACCTTTGTACAGATGATTTGGTCATTTAGCTTTGCTTTGACCCAATCTATGAAAGTTTCCTACACTCTTTGGTTATTAAACTTTGATAATACTTTTTTTTTAATTCTTCAAGTTTGAAGGATTACAATCACATAAGTTAAAGTATAATGAGTTAATTAAGAAAGTAATCATGATTTGTCTGGAATGATATACATGGAAGACTCCAAAAATTTTATGATTGAATTCACACTATCATGAAAAATTTACCTCACTGCCCCTAAGGGATATGGTATGCCCTAGATTTATCAATGGTCAATGAAAATTTGACTCAGTGTGACTTGGTTCCCACTCATTAAATTGAAAAATTGACCTACAATACAAAGATATTATTGTGCTCATCAATAAAATGTCTAAAAAATTAGGGTGAAATTATTTAAATTATAAAAATGCATATATGATTAGGCTCGACTTTTTCCATAAAGCACTCGTTTTTAAGAAATTTAGAAATATTGAACTAATGCTTTAATTTATTCAATTTAATTGAGCCAAAAACCAAACAGGATCTGACATATCAAACCAAGTTCATAGACAATTAGCCCATTTTAATTGGAGTTAAACTAACCTTGAACTAATCAAATTAGTTGGTTCTGGCAATACTTATCAATCCAAGGTTGTGTTAGACCGAATCCTTTGTCTAATCAGGCTGCACCTTTCTTCCATGCATGCAAAGATAGCAACATAGAGGGTTAAATTCTGGTTGCTGGTGTCTGGGAGCCTTTCCCTCCTTGTTCATTTAGCCTTAAGTGTTTAGTCGACACCTTTTAATTGTGTAGACGAGATTTTTGTGCTGCAGTTCTTTTCAAAAGATAATGGCTTCAAGTTGTCGCTCCTTTGACCCTTCAATTTTTAATTAGCAGTCTATCTCCAAATTCTCTTCTCAGGATAGAATGTTGATTCATGTAAAGTTGATGAGATTTGTTGAATGCTTCCTCTATGTTTTTTTTTGAAGGGGTGCTTAACATCTTTTAAATTATTCCAGTCAATATGCTTGTTGAAACTTTGATCTGTCATCACTTAACGCTCTTCTGAGATGGTTTTCTATGATGTGGTATATTAACATCATTTATTTGGATATCTCTAATCATGACCGCTAAAGCATGCTCATATCTCAGATCTTTCATTTTCCCTGGTAAACTAGCATGGTCAACCCTATGGTTTGTCGTCATATGAATGGTGCAATATTCAACTTTCTTGCTGATAACTTTCAAGATTTTTCACATAAAGATCAAATTACCCCTCATGAACTTATGAACGTGACTCTTCTATGTTGTATATGATAGCATCATCACTAGTATCCCCATCTACCTATCATTGAACATTTTTTTTCTTTCTTGCATCCATCTAACCACAATAGTTGAGTTGGCCATGCCACATATGACGGCTGTAACTGCTATTAACTTCATTGATCATAACTTTTAAGAATATGTTGGATATGTATTAAAATACCTTATGAAGTTTATTATTAAGGCACTTTTTCAGTTCATTCAATAGTCTTCTTTCAATGATTTAAAAAGCAAGCAAGCATCACTTTTAATATTTCATTAGTTTTTCTTTTGATGATCTTACAAGCAATCATGGATTGTACATTGATTGCTAGCATCACGAGTCCCAGGGTTTTTACTTGCTCATATCTGAAGGGTGATTGCTGCTCATCTATGACCTTATCGCTTAACCCTGTCATTTCACGCTCTTGTTGTGTTTGTTGCTTGCGTGAGGGCTAACTTAGGTGCCTCTAGCAAGATTCTAATCTCTCAACTCCCCAAGCAACAGTCTGGATTGACTTCATAACAACATAATTACAAAATATGATTTTTTATGCTAAATCTTTGATTTTCTGTTTATATAGATCGAGTCTAGAATGCAACATTATTTATCCTAAAACGTAATAATTTAGGCGAGCTTATTTGTGATCGTCATGCATCATACTTAATGCCATGCAATTGTCAGAAGACTGATGAAAAGGTGAGCATAACACTTCTGTCCTATAAAAAATTGGAAGATTTACGTGCATACCACAATTTTTTTTTTAACACATCTAACGCTCAAAGTTTAATATATACATTTATAATAACTTGGTGTTCTAAACCTATGCTTGAAAATGTGTATTGCACCTTTAAAGATGGCGATTGTGGTATTTTTTGATGCGGTGTTAAAGATTTGAGTGGTGGGCATGTAAATATGTAGGCTTAGTTGTTAGATATGTAAACACATAAGAATTATGTGGAATGTATGTAAATGCCCCTAAAAAAAATTGATAACCAGGAGGAATTTTGTTTCCCTCTGTTTAGCTGAAATACCTGATAAGAAAATGAACGTCTAGTAAATTTTTCTTATTTTTGTAGGGACTTCTGATGGTTCTAAAATTTTTTCATGAGGTTGATTGGTTTTTACATAGTTCCCCATTTTAATTAGAACTTTTCAACGCTCATCATTTATAACATGCCTCAATGTTGTGCTTGAACACCCTGCATGTGATAAATTTTGATTGCAGTCATGCAGTTATACTTGGGCTTCCAAGATTGAAATCTTTTCTCATCTACTGATTCTAAATTGCATTGTGTGAACTTTTCAGTGCTTATCATTTATAACATGCCTGAATGTTGTGGTTGAACACGTTGCAGTTATGCAGTTATATTTGGGCCTCCCAGATTATAATTTATCCTCATCTACTGATTCTAAATTGCATTATGTGGAAACTTGATAAGTTCGGCTGCTCTCCTGGGTGGGTTGGCTGGCTGGCTGCCTCACAAAATTATGGAAAGATTTAATTGGGGATATTTTTGGGATCACTTTTCTTAGTTTTATTCCCTATCTATTTTATGTTTATTTATTTATTTTTATTTCATAATTATTTCCTTTTCTAATTTAGATTAGATTTATTTAGTGAGTTTGTAAATTAATTTTGCCTCACCAAATCTTTTTTCCATATGAGATTAGAGTGTCGGATTAGGCTTCAACGGGATCAGGGCATATGTCATCAACCAACTTCAACTGGATTGCTCTTCTCATTTTTTTTATGTCTGCGTTGATTGGTGAACCATTTGACTTGATCAACATTGTTTCCTACACTCGTTGTTCGAATAGGTTGTTTGAATCATTCATTCATCTACGTCGAATGCGTATCGTCAATTTTATTGCTCGTTGAGGTCGCTTGTTTGCTTCGCTTGAATCGTAGGTCAGCTTCGTTTGATTGCACTGTTCAAAGCTTCCACAGCACCGTTAGATGTGTTCGCTTGTTCCATCGCATCAACCACTCTTCTAAATCGCTCAACCCAATCATCCACTCGTCAGAATTGTTCGTTTGCATCGTCCTCTCTGATAAATCGTTCGGTCGCGTCGTCTACTGTCTGGATTGCTCTTCTACTTCGTTCGATCGTATGGATCCTCTCCTTCAGCCGAAAATCTTCTTTGTCGCCGCAGGAACTCTTCACTGCAGGCAGCCAAAGCTCTTCGTCAGGATTTTCACACTGCATGTCATTTTTGGGTCCTTCCCTGCAACAGAAGTTCTTTCTGCTATATCCTCAACTAGAAGTCTCCTTGCATAACCTCCTTTGTTCTTCTCTATCGTTTGAACTCTCACTGTAATTGGAATTTGTCTTGCTCCAGGCTCTCCTCCACCAAAATCACTTCAGTCGATCTGGAGGCCCTCCCCTGGAGCCCCTCTTCTTCCTGACACTGGAATGCTCTCTGAAAATTCTCATATGTTCAATTTCTATCGTGAGAATCTTCCTCACAGCAGGCCTTCCACCGGCTTCTCCCTGCTTGCACCTTCATCAGAATTATCCTATACTGCAACAATAGCGACAACAACAACAATAACATAAGTAGCCAAATTTCTCTCTTTCATGCAACAATCGTTCCTCTATCAGTAGAAGCAACAGTCAACTCACTCCCTACAACTAGAGGCAACCTAAATACACATAAGGTTTATGATCAAGTACAGGATGGAGACTTCAAGTACTCTAGAGGTTAATTTTGAATCGGAGACTAGGAATTCATTTTGGATAACTACTGAACTGTTGAAAATACTCCTTGGAGGTAATTCAGAACAACACAACAACCTTGTGGCACACCATTGTAATATATCCTTCTCCCGTCTTGCCACTAGTGAGAGATATAGAACTTGGATCATTGATTCAAAAGCCCCTGATCATATGACTGGAGACATCAATGTTATAGTCAACCATCAAGAAACTTCTACATTTAAGATCGTCTGACTTACAGATGGATTACACTAAAAAATTATTGGAAAAGGAGATGTAGAACTCTATCATAATATAACTCTTTTCTTTGTTTTGTCTCACTGTTGGACTAAAATTTGATTTTAATCAGAATACTTAGGATATGAAATGTATTAACTAAACTCATTGTCATCTCTTGTGAATTTTAGGTGGAGTTGGTGAGATGATCGACAGTGCAAATGTGCATCAAAGCTTATACCCTCTCAAGAAAAGCCACTATCTATACAAACAAAAATAATCCTACCTCCATTTTTACCTCAAATTTCTCACCCTATGGAGTCTATGTATGTCGAAAAATAGATAAAGTTATTACATTGTCATCTGAGTCATTCTAATTTTAACAATGTTACAAAGTTATATTCTCATTTATTTTTTAATAAAAATCTTAGTTTTTATCAATGTGAGATTTTTAACTTGCCAAACACACTAGAATTAGTTATTCTATGACACGGTACATACCCTCACCTTTTTTCATTACTCATTGTGATATTTAGGGACCTTCAAAGTTGAAAACCCTAAGTGGGGCTAGATTGTGTCTTATTTATTGACTATCACACTATAACTACTTGGGTATTCCTAATGAGGGAGTCTGAAGCAATCCAAATATTTGAAACCTTCAATGACATGAATCAAACTAAATTCCAAAGCAAAATTCAAATATTCAAAATTGATAATGCAAAGAAATATCTCAACTCCATCCTTGAGTCCTATATTTCAAAAAAGGGAATTATCTATGTGAATTCATGTATGGATATCCTATAACAAAATGTGATAGCTGAGAGAAATAACAAACATCTTTATGAGGTATCCCAATAAATTGTAATTTTTTATCGAAGTTTCAAAAATTTTTTGAGTGGAAGCAGTTCGTACCGGATTATATCTTATCAATCAAAGGCCTACACAAGAACTTAACTTCAAAGAACCTCTTTATGTTTTGATGGTTACTTATCCTCACATCAGAGCTTTCTCTTATGTTATGCTGCTTAAATCTATCCTTTTTCCACATCGATTCTTTCACAATCATAAATCTATAGTGTTTTTCATTGGTACGTCCCCAACAAAAAAAGGTTGTGAGTGTTACTTTCCTGTTATCAGAAAATACTAGAATTCTATGAATGCCAGATTTTTTTGAAAATCAATCATACTATCCTAAATTTGATATTTGAGTGGAGAGCGCAAATGATAATTAATTTTGAGATATCCTTGATGACACCTACATGACCTCATTACTAACTCAACCTTGCCATCCTATCCTGGTTTAGAATGTCCAACCAATCCCACAAACCCAAGTTGGAAGTCCATAACAAAGAATTTCGTGTGTGCACAAGAAAGAAAAATTTTGAGCAGGTGGAAGATAACTTCCAATAACAGAACTACTCAGACCAAAAATCGAGTTCACATTCATCGGAAATTTTGGGTTCGGAGGAGTCTAGTACTCATGAGTTATTTTTTTTCTGTTCTGATTTTGGTGACAAGAAACGACATTAAATATCCAATTTAGGAATATGTAGGTTATGAGAAACTATCATCATCCTATAAAACTTTTGTTTCTAATATTGATAGTGCGCAGATTCTTAAATCCATTCATGAAGCTCTTGTAAAACCAGAATGGAGGAAAGCAGTTGAAAAGGAGATTCGAACACTGGAGTGTAATGACGCATGGATTTTTATCAAACTCCCTTAGGATAAGAAACCAGTTGGATGCAAGTGTGTTCAACATCAAATACAAAACTGATGAGGATATTGAGAGATTTAAATGCAGACTTGTTGCAATTAGTTTCACTCAAGTCTGTGGGATTAACTATCAGGAGACTGTTACTGGTGCCTAAGGGCAAATTTTTCTTCTATTAGTCTAAGGGCAATTTAGTCTTTTATTTTTATTATTGTTGGGGTTAATATGTTCAGGGTTGAGGTTATGCTGGAGGTTGTCTGGAGTTTTAGGGTTAGTGTTTGAGACAGGTTTCCTACCTCTTGCATTTTACGATTTGAGAAATATTGTCTACCTCTTGAATTTTAATATTTGTGCTCTACCGTTATTTCTATGACGATTCCTATTAAATTGGTTTGAAAGCTTTAGGCTCTATAAAAATTATAAAATTTTGCCGCGTTCACGACCTAGTCTCGCAATACATTTGATCACAAATTAGTTGGGAATAAACTACAGATCGTTGCATAACTCATGTTGCCCAAAATTGCATATAGTCGTGATAAGAGATAGCTGGAAGCAGATGTCGGATCATGATACAATCACGATAAGAGGTAGTTGGGAAGTGGCTAACGGGATCATGATATAGTCGTGATACGAATTGCCTAGGAAACGATTATGAGATCGACGTGATCTGGCAGCTCTTGTGATTCAATCACGATCGAGATCAGAGCAAGTTGAGAAGACTGTCGGTTGTGCGATACAGTCGCATAAAGAGCTAGTTTGGAGTGATGACAGGATTGCGTCTTTCGCCTTCGGCTATTCCCGTCCCTCTCCAATCATACTGGATCGAGGGGTAGCTTCGTGAGACAGTGAGATTTGGTTGCCATTTGAGACAGCTGGGAAGTGGGATCCGCAACGTACATGAAATCTGATTGTGTGAGGCCGAACATTAAGGTCTCAACGTCCATATAGTAGGTCATGGCAGCCGTAAAGTTGATGCTTTGGGGGAGAAATTAGAAAAAAGTGGTGAGCCAAATAAAATCTGGAATGGAGAAGCGTTTCTATTTAATATAAGAAAAATTTTAGTCCATTGAGACACAATTTTCATCCATGGAGGAAGGATTGACGACCCTACAAGAAATGATGAAGAATATCGTGGAGTTTCACACAAACTAGCTGCCTTTTAAATCAAGGCTGAGTGAAGGAATTAGAAGCAGCTTCGAACGACAATCATTAGAAGGAATAACTTGACGTCGGCAGGTGTTATGTAAATTAAGGGCTGTAGATGATCAATTCCAAGGATTTTGGTCTGAAATAGGGAACCATGGTGGGTGGGACCCTGGCCGAGGGTCGCATCCAATCACATCAGTACCTTTCGGGTAGAGGGCGATTTATAAACTTATGGGGACGAGCAAGCTGATTTGTAGGCAAGCCGAGCTTATGGAAGAAGAAAAGTCAATATATGTTGAGGAATAAAACCAATTCCTGCTTTATGGGTGGAATGATTTTCAGTTAATGAAATTCAGGAGGAGACGCACTCATAAGGAAGCTGAAGATGTTGATTTTTGAAGGAGAGGATGCCTGTAGTTGGATTTATCATGCGAAAAGATCCTTTGTTATTAGTGGTTTGACAAAAAGAAAAATTGATGGCGGCGACCCTGTGTTTGGAAGGGAAGGATTTGCATAGTAAAAATTGAGAGAACAACACCAACTAATCAAAACATGGAAAGAATTCAAGTGCTGATTGTTGAAGTGCTTTAGAACCACGTGTAAAGGAGATTTACATGAGTATTTTTTTTGCATTGATCCAAGAAGGGTCTGTCATGGAGTATAAAGATCAAATTGATTCTATCTGGCCATTGGAAAGGGATATAAGAAGTATTGGAAGAAAACTTTATAAAAGAGTTGAAATAAGAGATTCGAGGAACCCTTCGTCTGCTGAGTTCACGAGGATCGGGGGAAACTATAGAATTAAAGCAATTGATTAAAGATAAAAATGCAATTGAACGCCCTAATTGGAGCAAAACAAGTGGAGCGCCATATAAAAATGCTACAACCACTACATTACCAAAAACTTAGACTATGGTAGGAAGGGGATTTACACGAGCTGTCTTTTGTATTGATCCATCATGGAGATTAGAGAGTAAGTTGAGATGCTATTCGACCGTTTGAGAGGGATATCGAAAGATGTGTTGGAAGTAAAAGAGTTGAAGCCAGAGATTCAAGCATCCATTTGTCTATTGAGATCGTGAAAATTGGGGGAAACTATGAAATTAGCTCAGTTGATTCAAGATAATAATGCATTTGAACGGTATAATTGGAGCATCATAAGTGAGCGTCATATCAAAATGCTACAACCACTTCTAATAACTGAAATTGTGGAAGTTTAGAGGGAGGCTTCACAGGATATGAATAATCGACCACGACCGAGGGCGACATTTAAACTTCCTACAGAGACAGATTTAGGAGAAACGAGCAAAGAGGTTTTATTCTCAGTGTTATGAAATGTTTGCCCCATGATACCATTGTAAGGAGCAGACATTTTCATGTTCTCACAGTGTGTGACGAGAAGACACAAGAGTTTGATCCAACAACATTCTATTTTATCCATTTTGAAGAGAACGTACTACTTTGGGAGGGGAGTATTGTTACATAGGAGCCTAAGAGAAATTTTGTCTTTTATTAGCTTAAGGGCAATTCAGTCTATTATTATTTTTATTGTTGGGTATAAATAGGATTAATATGTTTAGGGTTGAGGTTATGTAGGAGATTGTGTCTGGAACCTTGGGGAGAGATTTCCTACCTCTTCAATTCTAGGATTTTGGAGAGATCACATACCTTTTGAATTGTAGGTTATGATTCATGTATTCGAGTTGTGTTATTTTACTTTAGTTGAATACAATTTGTGATTTACTTTAGTTATGATTCATTGCGAAACTAAATACTATTAGAGTTTTTTTTCAGTAGCAATTAACAAGGAATGTGGATTGCATCAACTTGACATAAATAATATCTTTCTGAATGGGGATCTGAAAATTCTATTTGGAGATACCACTAGGATTTGAGAATGATTACAAAAAAACGCCACATTTGTAAACTCGGGAAATCTCTCTAGAGGCTTATGCACTCACCAATAGCATGGTTTGAAATGGTTGTTAAATTTATGAGATCTAAAGAATATTTTCAAGGTCAAACTGATCATACTCTGTTCATAAAGCACACTTAGGGAGGTGAGATTATTGCACTGATAGTATATGTAAATGATATGATTCTTGCAGGTGATGATGAAAGAGAGACTCGAGATTAAGGAAGTTCTTGTTACTGAAAAGCAAGGACATGGAAACCTTTAGATGTTTTCTAGGTATGGAGGTAGTAAGTTCCAAGAAAGGCATCATTATATCACAGAGAAAATATATCCTAGATTTTCTAAAGGAGACAAGGATGATTGGATGCAAACTTGCTAATACTCCAATGTATCAGAACAAGAAGTCTAATAGACGAGAAGGGAGTGTATCTGTGGATAAGGGAATCTATCAAAGATTGGTTGTAAAACTCATATACCTATCACACACGAGGCCAATACATGCATAACATAAATGAAGAGCATTTGGAGATGGTGTATAGTATTTTGAGATTTCTTGAGAAGATTCTTGGTAATGGATTAATTTTCGAGAAAACTAGAGGCAGAGAGGTAGAAGCCTACATTGATGCAAGTTGGGCTGGGGAATTCACTGACAAAAGGTCCACCAAAGATATTGCTCTTATATATAGGGAAATCTAGTTACTCGAAGGAGCAAGAAGTAAGCGGTGGTTTCTAGAAGTAGTGCTGAATTAGAGTGTTAGGTTATAGCCTTAAGAATTTGTGAATGGATTCAAAAGTTATTAAAGGAATGGGGTACACCTTCAATAGGCCAACAAAAATGTTTTGTATCAGTATTGCCAAGAATTCAGTGCATCATGACAGAACTAAACATATTGAATTTGATAGACACTTTATCTCTGAAAAGGTTAATGGTGGAATTATACAACTAAGATAATTTCCGGCACACTAGAAAGTTGTTGATGTCTTTACCAAAGCTTTTCATTTAGGCACCTTCTTAGAGTTTAATACCAAGCTTGGTCTCTACAACATCTACGACCTAGCTTGAGGGGGAGTGTAGAAAGCTGAGAAGTTCGGCTCCTCTCCATGGTGGGCCGGCTGTTTGCTTCACAAAATCATGGAAATATTTGATTGTAGATATTTTTGGGAGCACATTTCTTAATTTTATTCCCTTCCTATTTTTTTTTTCTTTACTTTTTTTATTTCAAAATTATTTCTTTTCTGATAAGCATTGTATATGTACTCTACATGTGAATAATGAAGTGAAATAGTTTTCCCTCTCCAAATCTATTTTCAGCACTTTGATATATATGATAACAGGTTCTTTTACTAGACTATTATCTAAGAAGGTCACCTTGATATTTTCTAATATTTTATAATGGTTCTTCTTATCTTTAGACAAAATGGTGCCCAGCTCCAGGATGCGAGTTTGCTGTGGAGTTCGTTATGGGTAGTAGCAGCTACGATGTTACTTGCAATTGTTCGTACAGTTTTTGTTGGAATGTTAGTTCGAAAGGCTTTACTGCTTTTGATTATATCAATTATATTTTTTTTATGAAAGAAAAAATAATTGTAGATTTCTTTTTATTCGAGTTGGAATCTTGCAGTGTACTGAGGAAGCTCATCGGCCAGTGGATTGTGCCACTGTTGCAAAGTGGATACTGAAGAACTGTGCAGAATCTGAAAACATGAATTGGTAGGTTTCCATACACTTCTTTACTGATTTTAGATATGTTTACAGTCATATACATGATTGTGCCTTTAAATTTTCAATCCACTGGTCCATTAAAATGGAAGTTCTTAAAGAAACTATGCTTTAAATAAGTGGATGGATGTATCATAATCTCTTAACAGAGGAAAATACAGTATTGTTTCTTCTCACTGATTATTAAGAATGCACAACTTGGAAGGTGAGCTGGTCTATTTATAAATTTTAAACCTGAAATGAAATCGTTTGCTGCTTGATAATATTTTAAATCTTTTTTGAGCCAAGCACAATTAAATAAACTAGCAGCTACTCTTCATAATTAAATTTTGTGCATATTATCACCATCTTTCATAATATCTGATAATGAACTGCTAGTTATTCTTTGTCGTATTTTTTGATTTAATGTTAAACTATGTTTATCATGATTACTATATGATTAATTATTTTATATGATAGTCTTTTAAGTGGAAACAAAACACCTATTGAAAATTCTCAATCTGTGGAAATCTATTTAACCTCTTTTATAATCATTTTACCATACTTGGTTCTCCACTGTCTTTTCTATCATCTAAACCTTCTCATTTTGTGTCACTCTCTGGTTGGAACATGACTTTTGTTACCTAAAATTGGATGAATTGATTTTATACATTTGCAACACTTAATAGGAATGAGTAGATATGTTGGCACTCTTTGGAATTAGGCTATCGATGATGGAATTTTCGGAAATCTTCTTAATGAAATTGATTGATTTTACTTTCGCAAGAGTAGATATGTTGATGCCTAAGTTGTTAGTATATGTAAGAACTGATATCATTGCATCTAATGTATTGGAAGAGTATGCCTTTGAATTATTTTTGGAATTATTATTTTTCAGAAAAATGTCAAGTCTTTGGTGGTACTTTTGTAACTTCGTGATTTTTGTTAGTGTGTCACTGATGATTTATTATTAGTACTATTATTATTATGTTGTCTCACTGATGATTATCTACTGTTATTTGTGATGAAAATTTTAGCTTTTTTTTTGTTTTTGTTTTTTTGTTGCATTCTACTCGTGGTATTACTTACTAATATTTTTATTTTTGGAAGATTTACATTCATACCAGTCAATTCTTATATATTTACATATCTAACACCTAAACTTACAATTTTTACATATATGCCTTCTTACCTATCCATGGAAAGTTGTTTTATTTACTGTTATTTGTGATGAAAAATTTAGTTTTCTCTACTCATGGTTTTACTTAACTAATATTTTTATTTTGGAAAAATTTACATACATACCACTCAATTCTTATGTATTTACATACCTAACACCTAAACATTCAATTTTTACATATATTCCACCTTATCTATGCATGAAAAGGTGTATTCCGCTCTTTAAAAGCTAAAATAGTTAGTATTTTTGATGTGATACGAACAATTTGGGTGTTATGTAAAAGGCAAAATGTTGTGTTAGATATGTAAATAGATAGGAATTGGGTGGTATGCATGTAAATGCTCGTTCTAATTTTTACATCTGAAATTCTATATCTTCATTCCTGCAAGGTTTCCCTAGTCCTGCCATTATTTAGAGAACTGTTTTTCGTAAGGTTTATGAACTGTCATTCTTCTCCCGTCCAATACTTAAACAAAGCAGGCGGCAGTTTTGGTTCAGTTATGCTGCATGGTTTAATTGGCATAACAGAAGATTTATGCTTGATTTGATAACAACTAAATAGTTATTTTTTTGTATGCTCACAGCTGTTTGCAAAAGTAGCTATAAAATTATTATGGAGAAAAAAAAATTTTATGAAAGCTATTGTAAGGATGATGATATTTTTCCTTTCAAAGAAGTTAGATGTTTTTATATGCCGACAATCTGTTGTTCCAGTTAGGAGAGTAGATATTTAAATTAGATTTATGTCGAGGAAGGTAGGGGTAGTCCTAAAAAGACTTGGGCATGTTGTATATAAAATGATCTTATTTTATTAAAACTAAATAAAAATATGAAACTCAATAAGACAAAATGGAGAAAAAGAATCTATGTAGCCAATCACATTTAGTGTAGTAAAGGCTTCTTTTTTTCGTTTTTTTCAAAAGTTAGATAATAATTTTTCTTTCAACTTCTACATTCAGCAAATCTAGTTGTAAAAAGTTAAATTTCTGAAAGTAACAAGTTGCTGCTTTGGTGAGAAAGCTGCCAAAAGCAGACCCCACATCTGATGGTTTGCAATGTTGTTGATCTTTGATTTGAATTGTGTGTATCAGACTATAACTTGAAAGTTTATCTGTCTATTCAATTTTGTAAGAGGAATATACACATTTGCCTGGGTTTTTTACCCCTGGTCTATTTTTTGTGCATTCTTACTTGTGGTTCACTTTGGCAAAAGATTGAGGATCATCCTTCTTAATTCTTATTTTTGGCAATGCTGCAGCACTTCTGTGGTTCTACTCCCTTCCACGTTTGCAGAAGTGCTACTGTTTAGCTATTTCCTCAATAGAGTTCTTACGTGCATCATTTGGAATTGCGTGAGCAAAATGTTGTAGTCTGTTTTTTATCTTTTTCACAGGAATTTTTTTTTTTGGAATAGCGAAAAGTGACTAATTAATATTTAAAATTTGCTTATACTGCTGCATTAATAATTTTCTTTCTTTATTTTATGCATGCACAACATATGTGCTTGGGCTTGTGCTTGTGCTGGGGTGGATGAATTTTTTAAAGTGCTGTTATACTTGACTACTTCATTGGTCTATATACATATCAGACTTTTTAAATCATTATCATTTATTTTTAATTTACTTTTGTCCATCATACTTTAGAGAGTATGAATATGCTTGTGAAAGTCGATGTTCCTTTTGTAATGTTAAAAACAATGAGTTTCATGGGTTTTGATGCAATGGAAAATTTTGATTTGCTTTTGGGCGCTCAGTTTGCTATAAGATTCTACTGTGATCTGTGCTGGCTGAGGTGAGAGTGTATAAAAGATTGTTTACCTAGTTCTTATTTCAAATTTTTTAGTAAGTTTTTTTTTTTGTTTTTGTTTTTTGCCGTTACAACTCTTTTTTTGATGGTTGAAGTATTGCACTTCGCTCTATGCTCTTGGCATCTCTCGGGCACAGGATTCCTCAATGTTCTCTGATCTGATTATTTCCATCTAAAACTAATGCACTTTGAACAAGTTGAAGATTACTCGTGCTATTTCACAATCCAATATCATATCCATGTCTCCCGTATAGCCTTCTGAATTGATTTTTTTTAATTGTCTTTTTTGTTATATACTTCACCCAGGATATTGGCCAACTCAAAACCTTGTCCAAGATGTAAGAGACCGATTGAGAAAAACCAGGGATGTATGCATATTACATGCACACCTCCGTGTAAATTTGAATTTTGTTGGTAAATATTTTCGAACTTTGGGCGTGAATTTCTTTTTTTTTTTCTTTTTTAATGTTTGCATTTATGTACCTTTTGAGATGCAGCTTTTTAGATTTTTATTCTCTAATTGTTTTTGGAAAATTTTCAGGCTGTGCCTAGGTGCATGGTCGGAACATGGGGAAAGGACTGGCGGTTTTTATGCATGTAATCGCTATGAAGCAGCAAGGCAGGAGGGAGCAGTATGTTTACGCCAGCCACTTTGTTAATTGTTGTTAGTTATGCATGGCTATGAAGCTTTTGCATTTTTTATCACATTTTTTCTATTTAATTCGTTTCAGTATGATGAGTCTGAAAGGAGGAGAGAAATGGCTAAAAATTCTCTGGAAAGATACACTCATTACTATGAAAGATGGGCTACAAATCAATCTGTATGTGAAGTTTTCTGTTCATTTTTATAATTTTTTGTCACCTTTTTTCTTGGCATCATTTGGCTGCTGAATTTGTTAATGCCATGTTGAATTGAAAGTATTCCCATTTATTATCTCTACCTTGCATCAAAAAGTTTGTGTGAGTTATTGTTGAAAATTCTTAGTAAATTCTTTGTTATTGTCTTTGCTAAATGTGTGGTCATGATGATATTTAAACAATTCTGTTTTGCACATTTATCTTGTATGTTTGATGTAGATTCATTTGTAAATAAAAGGTTGCCTGAGTTGTGATGAAAATAATTTTCATAGTCTTGTTTAGTAATATGTTAATAGAGTATGAAGATATCTTCTTTCCTTTTCTTATTTAACAATGCGAATTAAAGCAAAATATTAAGATTGGGCATGTTTTGTTTAAATGATCTCTTGTATAGAGACTACATAAGAACATTCTTATTACTTTTTGAGAACATTTTTACAGTTACTCAAACTTTCCATTTGTATTTTATTTCACGATATTGAAGTTCAACACATTGTACTTCATATATTTTGCTACTTTTTGGATGATTTGTAAGAAAGTGATCTGATAGATTTTTATGAGATAATAGCATGCTGCGTTTTTATGAGATAATAGCATGCTATGTCTGCTTTTAATTAATATTCATTTCATTTAAATGGCCTTTAGTGAGAAAAATGTGTTGCTCATGTCTTTTTCTTCCTTTCACATTGGTAGTGTGCAATCCAAAAGTGATCATAATTGAGCCAGGTGCGCCAGTTATAGAACTTATTTTTATGTCCAAACTTAAGCCTATAGGAGAGGGCCAGTCATTCGACATTTCTACACCAATATATTGTTAAAACTATTTCATATGTGGGTTAAAGGCACTACTTAGTCACTCCTGTACCTTAGCACTATTCTCTCACTTCCGAGCTCTGCATTTGGATTTCACCCAGACACATTCTTTTTTAATATTAAGTATCATGCAGGAAGATCCTATTCAATCATGTAGATTAGTCATGGGATTCATTTGTTATCGAGCATTATGCAACCATTATGTTGAAGGAATCAAAGATCCATATGAGGCATAATTAACATTAATCATTCTATCTCAATTGAATAATTAGTTGTGATACAAATTGTTAGGGAGATTAAAATAGAGGGCCAAAGTTGTGTCAGATTTGCCAGTGATCAAATTGATTTTCAACCCAAATGTGAAGACTAATTGGAGTGGGCCAACTGTTTGATTTGTTTATACCAACATATTTTAAAATTGTTAGATATGAGATTATACTCAATACTCTTATGCACCTTCACAAAATTATTTAGTGTAGGGGCTATTGGGGTAAAACCAATTATTTATTTATTTTTGGATGAAATCTTGTTTGAACATTGCTTGATGCTAATTTATAGTTTTGGATAGATTAAAGTAAAATTTTGAATATGTTTTTTTTTTAATTCTTATAAGTAGAAAATTAAAAGATTTGTTTGTGTCGAAGGAGTTAGGAGCCATAATTTTGTATTTTTTTTTACAAGGTAGATAATCTGCTTACTATGAGTGAAAAAGGCAAATTCCTTTTGTGGAATTTGAAAATGTCTTGTGGACGTCTAATTCTTACTGTTATTGTGGCTGCTGCTGGTTTTATGTGTCATTATGTTTGCCCATGGTTAATTCCTTTGTGTAAAAATTTGTTTTTTATTAATTTGTTTTAGAGTATATTGAAAAATACAATGACTAAAATATTTAAGATTGAGAATTCTGATGACATATAAATATTGGGCTTACAAAAACTGAGACACGTGGTGTTTTAGTCTAGTAAGGACTTGTGAAAAAACTCATGGGTTTAAATATGTAGACTATGAAGAAGACCAAACAATGTGGGGGATTTGATGGATGAAGCTAGGATGAATGTCTTCGAAAAAACCCTCTCATGTGTTGTAGCACAATTTAAAGTTTTTTTTACATGAGTATAAGTTTCTCAATAAGTTTTGTCGCAAGCACAGTTATAATTGCCTTGCATGCATAACGATACATTCTTTAAATAATATCCTAATTAGTTTAATTTTATTATTAGCTATTTAAAGGATATTGATAATGAAGAGCAAACATTATTATTAATGTGCTATTCATCTTTCACTTCTAATTATTTTTATGATCCCATATTGTATAGAGGAGATAATTTGCCTGAAGCTGCCATGTTTTTTGTAATGGATACTATTGCTAAGCTTAAGGTTCTAAGATATGAAAAATTTATTTGGGGGCGTGATTTGCTTCTATTGTAAGAAAATGGGGTATATCTTCAAATATTGTCATGCTTTCAAGTTAAAGGAACATATGCAAATGATAACTGCAAGATGGGGTCAGGTGTTGCTGGTGGGGTTATGCCTCAAGTTGAATTCTTTGGATATAACGAAAACCTTGTTAAACTATATTAGAAGTAAAGATTATCCTTGGTATGCAGGTAGAAAGGTAGGCCCATCAAATCACATTTTAAGACCTTTATTTATTTATTGCTTAGGATTTGATGAATATTAATGTGAGACAATGATGTTCTAGCTTTGTTTCTATTGTAATATTTACCATATTTTATAAGCATTTTGGTGACATTATGTTATGTGAATGACATACAGTCAACTCAAATGATTTCTAAAGTTACTTTTAAATGAGATATTATTGTTAAGCTTGAGCGTGTAGTTGGTGAAAATTCCACTAACGGCCTACAAGGTTAGCGTAGGTCTTTTGAGGAAAGTTTTAACTTTAATCAATGATAGAAGTTAGCCTTGTGGAAACTGTTAGGAAGCAGCCTTCTTCTATTTGAAGAGAAGGCACAATTAAGAATGGTTATCATGCTTTGCTGAGGAATGAGTGGCATGAGAATGACAGTCATAAGTAGAAAATAAATGCTACTACTGCTACAAATCGGTCTAACGATGATGATGTATTTTTCTATAGATATAGAGATGTCATGCATCATTTAAGGGAGCTTTGAAGTCTGTGGTTTCTTTTTCTGATCCTCTTTCTTTCTCTCTTTACTTTAGATTTCTTTTGTTTTTCTTGAAAGATTTAAAACTTGTATATATTGCTATATTGGGTGTACTTAGGTTTGGATGAGAGTTTGTTCTTAGGCCCTTCCAGTTTTACATATTTACGACTACTTTATAGTGTGGATTGGATCCTCTTTTAATTTTCTTTCCCCCATGTATGTAGACTTGTTTTTTGCCAAACCACACAAATATTAATTTTGCCGTACTTGATCGGTTTTGTGATTGTTTTGTGGTTGTTGTATTCACTTCTAGCTGATCCTTTTATCCAAACCACACAAATATTGATTTTACCGTGTTTGACATATTTCGTAATTATTTTGTATTCATTGTGTTCACCTCTAGTTGATTCTTAAACAGGGGTGCAAATTAGTCAAGTCAAGCTGAAGTCACCCTTGGCTTGAACTTGAGCTTTATTAAAGATTCAATTTTGAGTTTGAGCTCGATCTCGCTTAATTTTACAAGTTTGAACTTGCTTGTTTATTATGAAAAAAAAATATTAATTCAAGTAATATTATAATAAAACGACTAATAAAATTATGATTTAAAAGATAATTAATAAGAAATTACTTGATATCAAATTTTTAAAATATCAAAATTTTAAGTATTTTTAATAATTTGAATATAAAATCTTGAAATTTAATATATTAGGTCTATTTTTATATTAATTATTTTTAAACGAGCTGGCTCATGGGCTAACTTGTTGAGCTAAGTTGGATTGAGCTTGGCTTGTTAGTTCGTCGAACTGAGCCCAACGACTTGTCTCTGTTACACCCCTACTAACACATAATAGATTGGTGTTTTTCCTAACACTTCCGTATCCATCCTGTTGGATTTGGCAGCTGTTATCACCAATTTCTGGTGAGATGGCTGTTTTTGCACCTAGCATACGTTTGTTTCCGATTGCATTCAACACCTGATATCAGTGAGAAAGCTAGACCGTTTGGTAGAGATGAAACAAATGGATTAAGGAGTTTCACTATTTGTTTTCCATAAACAAGCAAGGCTCGTAACTGTGAAGTGCAACTATTTTACAGAAACAAGCAAGGCTCGTTACTGTGAAGTGCAAACTATGGGATGCTCAAATTTGTTGAGATGTTCTATAAACTAAAATATAGAGTTTCTAGTAATAAATATGTATCCTTTTGTTGTTTGAGGTTTGGTATGATTCCAGTTTCTCAAATTTAGTTCTATAGGGGCATTGTTCATGTTTCTGTTCAACTTTTTTATGCATGTTAATTAAAGTAGAAAACATAGAAAGAAAATTTTCCTGTCATTGCAAGAAAAATCGCGAGTTTCGTTCCGGTGAATGAAATTATTAAGTGAGTCATACTTTGATGTCCATCTTTCCATGCCAGCTTTTATCATTTTGCTTATTTTGAAGTCACAAGGGAATTCTTCGATATTGTTCAAATCATATTATTTTTTTTTCTTTGAGATGAAAATATTTCTTCTTTCAGAGTTCTTAGCTATGGATTTAAAGCATTATATTGTAATTTAATAGGCATGGTCTGTATTTTGACGTTATTTGGCTCAGCTAAATTAGGTAATTGTTTTTGTTTAAATTGATGTTTTTTTTAGACTCTCGTGCTAATTTGTTTGTTTTCTCATTGGCAGTCTCGACAGAAGGCACTCGCAGATCTGCATAGTATGCAAATGGAAAAGGTATTGCATGCATTTCTTTCTAAAAGGTCTATGCAGCTTAGCAAGGGGAGTGATTGTATTTTGGAGCTTTCATGATGACTGGCTACAGAAAATGTATAAATATGAATAGAATGGTGGAACCGTGGAACTGCTACCTTTTAAGTTTTTCATGGATATATTAACTCATGAGTCCTATTCACATTGCGGTTAATGGGTTTTAAAACGAAAAAAGTGTCAAAATGATCCTCTAACTCTTTGCAAGTTTCATTTTAGTCCCTTAGTTTATAAAAGTGTCAATTTAGTTCTAGTGAGGGCTAATTTAGCCTTCATTAAAAAATTCTAGAGACTAATTTAGCTACTGTATAAAATTTAGGACTAAAATGACACCATAAAAATAGTAAGGGGACTTTTTTAACGCTATCCTCTTTTTAAAACCATCAGTGATTCTTGCTTCACTTGTGTGACTGCATGCTTAAGGATCTACTTCTAATACCTTTGAGGATGTTGGTGTATTTTGCATCAAAATTTGGTTTGCAAAATATTACAAAAACAAATGTCTTGCTAATCTGCTAGGGAAGGATATCAATGCCTTTTAATCATTCATATAAAGTATTGTTATTCCTTTTATCCATCCGTTGATACTAGGATCTTCTTAGGAATGCTAGCTCTCTTTTGTGTACATATTGCCGGCTTCTTGACAAATTTTTTTTTATTATTTTTTACGGTGTTATAACGAATGTAATTTGTTGACCGTATGATGGCCATTCCTTGCCATCTTAATTTAATCTTTTTTATTTGTTTTCCTGAATAATTGTAGCTCGAGAAATTGAGTGATAGACAAAGTCAACCAGAGTCACAGCTCAAGTTTATAATTGAGGCTTGGCTACAGGTCAGTACGAACTTTTTATACTATTATTCCTATTCACTGATTGTTTTCCTGTGTTCTCCGGTTTGTGCCAAACCATTAAACAAATTTCTCATTGAACTCCTTTTACAGATTGTAGAGTGCAGGAGAGTTCTGAAATGGACTTATGCATATGGTTATTACCTTCCCGAGCATGAACATGCAAAGCGGCAGTTTTTTGAGTATTTACAAGGTTCATAATATTCTGTGTGTGTGTGTGTGTAGTTTGAAACAAAACTAAAACTTTTAGTTCTTTAGGTGAGGCGGAAGCTGGTTTGGAGCGTCTTCATCAGTGTGCCGAGAAGGAACTCCTTGTTTATCTAGAAGCAGAAGCTCCCATGAAAGATTTCAATGATTTCCGCACCAAACTTGCCGGGCTTACTAGGTTTTGTCCTCATCCCAAAGCTGGCCTTTGCAAGTCCTGCATGATGGTAGAATGACTTGATTAGAGTTGTCAAATCGGTTTCATGTGTCGGGTTAGGTTCTGACCTGAAATGACCAGCACCCAACCCGAAAATTAAAATGGCAGAAAGTCTAACCTGAACCTGACCTTTCTTCAACTTGCCTACCCAAACCTGACCCGTATAACTCATTTAATATAAAGATATAACAGCTATTTGGGTCACTTTTGGTTCAAATTTGTGTCGATTCTGAGTTTAAGGGTTGATTGAGTCAATATTAGGTTGGTCAGTTTCAGGTTGGCAGGTCAACCGAGATAGAGCCTAATAATTAAGTATGTTAGGATTGTTAAAACCTGAACTCAACCCGAAAATATTCAGGTCAATTTGAATACTGGAGTTTTCTGGTCTAATTCTGGTGCCGGCTCAATTTTTAACACCTTTAGATTTGACCATTATTTATTTCTCTTCCAGTGTGACCCGAAACTATTTCGAGAATCTTGTTCGAGCCTTGGAGACTGGGCTGAAGGATGTGGGGCCGTCCAGTAATCAGGCTACATGTAGCAAGAGTTCAAGCTCAAAAAACCTCGTAGGGGGAAAGGGGAGCAAGGTGGGAAAGGCGAAGGCAACAGTGGCGAGCTCCAGGTCAGGTGGCCGTTCTTTGGATGACGGAAATCTTTGGTCTTGTGAGCACTGTACCTATGCTAACCCAAGATCTGCAAACACGTGCCAGATGTGCGAACAGCACCGGTAGTTAGGGGACCGGTTATCGATATTATTTTTCTGTTGTAAAGGAAACGCTCATCCACCTCCCCATTATTTGTTCCTAATGGCTGTTAAAGTTGTGATTGCCATCCCTGTGGTGAAAAAGGGTATAAGAAAGCAGTTATTATGGGAAAGGAGGCGAAAGATCTCATGTATTATAGGGTGTCCATCAAATGTTTGATTACTTCCATTCACCTGTACAGAAAATATTTATATGGGCATATAGGCTGCTTTGGTGTCTTATTTCCAGTAAGGGTTTATTTGGCCTCGTAGCAATTTTAGCTTTAAAATTGGTGACTTTATCGGTAGTACTTGTTTTTGCGGAGAAAGCTCATGACTAAAGGGAGGAGTGCATTGTCTTAGTCTAATTTTAGAATTGTATTGTCCATGAACATGAAATTATGAAGTATTTATGTAGTTGAGAATCCTTTGTAATCGTGCTTTCTACATTTTGTACATCATTTGTGTGATGGTGGTCTAGCAAATTTGCGGTTGTAAAATAGAGAATTAAGAGGCCATTTGGGATAATTTTTTTATTATTGTTTACGGTTTGATTTGAAATAAAATATGTTTAATGTGTTGGCATGACAATATATGTTTAGCTGTTTTTAAAAATATTTAAAATATTTTAAAATTATTTTGAGTCGTTTTTAAATGCAATTTAATTATTTTTAAGTTGTATAAAAAAGTTAAAACAACATTAATGAGCCTTTATACCATTAAGTGAGGTAGGCTGCATGATTGTTTTTCTTCATTGCGTCCTATGAGCCATTTTTTATTTCTTTCTAATAAATTAGGATCAAACACAGGATAAATATGTTTTTAAAAATAGATAAAGATGTAAAAATAAAATTAAAAATTAAAAGTAGATGTTATGTTAAGTTGCACTGAAATTTTTTATAAGAAAAATAAGATGAAATCTTGTTTGAATCTCTGTTGTTTTTTTTTTATTTTAATAAATGCATCTCCATTCTCTGCTGTTTAACAATGGGAATGTTCAACAGATGCAATGCATTTTATTACTATAAAATTTGATTTTTGACTGTATAAAGCATATGTATAAGAGTAGCAATTATTTTTAATAAGTTAAATGTAAATTTTAGATTATGTTATGTTGATTATAATGTAACTAGGTTGCATCTCACCATTTTCATTTAGAAACCAACAGTTATTAATATTTCCAATGCTTCATTTCTTTAAAATATCTAAAAAATATGCCGCTAACAATGTATGATATTTGATAGCTTCGTATAGAAATCGAAGAAATATCACAATAATTGATAGATATTGTATTTTCATTGTTAAATTTTTCATCCAACTAGACAGAAAATAAGAATTACTACAAAAATAAGTTATATTGCAGCACAAGAAGAGAGTTTTGTGCCACTCCACTCCATCATCGTTCTGATATCTGTAACTTATTTACGCAAGTTTTATCTAACCTTTTTCTAGCACGAAGCATGCAGTCTTTAACACGGGTGTATTTCAGAGTGGGCCACAATGTCTTTTGAATTGTTGATCAATTGAAGACCATTTATCTATCAAATATAATTTCAATCTTCAAATATTTTATTATTTAATGATGTTTTATGTGAAATTGTAATTTTTGTGCTAATGATATTCTTAATACCCTTAGATTTTAATAATGTTGTTGGATACATCTATAAATAGGAATATGCATATTTTTGTTGGAAAGCCTTTTTTATTATTTTTTTTAATGACACTAGTTGAATATACTCATTGAACATGTCGTTTTAGAGGGCGTAAGTTAAATAGGATTTAGTAAATCTGGTAAATATGAATTTATCAAATAAAATATTATTTGGTTCAGTTAATGTTAAATCCAGTTAAATTCGTTTTACGTGTTTAGTCTTTTAATGTCAATTCTACAATGTGTTTTCTTCATATTAAATTTGTTAAATTTACTTAAAAATGAGATTAAGTAAATTCATACTGAAGACAAAACAAAGAGAAATTGAATTTAGCAGAGCGCGGATTTAGCATCCATCTTTTTCATGCTTAGCCGTATTTACATTGAATTCAATGTAATTCCTATTAAAAATATACTACCAAACACCCCATTAGACTTGTCACAAAGATTTCTAATAATATAACCTAATAAAAAAATATCTTGTTAAATTTTTAAATCTAGAAAAAGAATAAGCTCTTGTTGATATAGAATTTTGTATTTTTTTAACAATAATAAAATAAAAACGTTCATCCTACAATCTTAAAATTAACAAGATAAGTTTTAGCATGAGTTGAGCTGGAATTTATTTACTCTTGTAAAATTTTAGTAACATAAAGTTATTTTAAGATCAGCAGAACTTAAGCACTCTTGCTAAAAGCTTTATTTTTTCTATTGTTAACACATTTAGTGTTATGAACAAGCATGTGTAAGAACCATCAAATCAATGTTTTAATGTTTTGCCAATTTCAAACCACATAATATCTTGGGAACTCATTTGTAGTCCAAATAAGTAATTTTGATGGAAAATTTTGATCTAAAAGTGTTTCAACTTAAACTCTCACCCTTTTATTCTTGGAGACTCTCTTTAGCATGAAGAAAAAGACCAATGAGGCTCCCACAAATTATTCTAACTTCAACCCCCTGATCAATTTGAACTTCAATAATTGCAGTGCATTCTAGATATTTGTCTACTTATTAAGGCATCTAGTTGACAAATGTAGTGTTATATGGTTTGTTGGGTTCTCAAAAAAATATTAACCAATCCCCTCTCTCCTATTAGGAGAAGCTTGTTCTCAATGACCCTACTATGTTGTCTACACTATTGCCTTCAAATTTTTATTTCACAGTAAAATTGGGCATCCTCTCGAATTTAATGTAAAAATGACTAATTAGAGTATTGATTTTAATTAACAAGAATATTTTCATATAAAAATTTCTTATATTTATGAATCTTTGATCAAACTTAAGGCTTATAATCTTTCTATCAGTTACTTCAAGCAACAATGACAATAAATAAAATATGTCGATGCCCTGATTATTATTAATTCCTCTCTTATCCAATATCTTAAGTTGATGGTTAACCTACTGATACTATCATCTTTGCTCATCTCTTCATGTTTGACTCTTACTCTTTTCCCCAACTGCTATGAGACTTAAATATGCCTTAATTTTAAAAGGTTCTACCATAAATGCTTTTATAACCTAGTTCTCCTCATACTTTATTTTTCTTTGACTAAGGAATGGCCCATAGATAAATTTTAGGTTATTATATAACTTGTGTTAATATAGTCCTTATTTATGGAGCTTACATTGACATGAGCCATCTCTTTTTGGAGCTCCTTCTATGTTAGTTATTTTTTTCAGGCTCTTTCTATTTAGCTCGGTGATTTCTCTATTCCCTTAGATCTTCCCTTGAATTATTTGATTTTGGTCATTTTTCCCCTCATGTCGACTAATCCTATAGATCAATCCAACTTTTCTCTAGCTGTAGCAACCATGATGACAATTTTGTAACTTCCAACCTATTCTCTATTATTTGGTCGAACATTCTTAGTGGCTTTCCCAACTCCATTTTTTTTAGCTTCAACTTTGGTAGCTAATGCTTCTAACATGGATACTTTTTAGCTTTTGCTAATATGGTGGCTAGTTTGAAGTTCTTCATTATTATGAGCTAGCAAGTCCTATAATGGTCAATCTCAAAAGCTCCTTGACCCTATCAATATCACTTTCTTTCAATGAGTTATTAATTAAATTTCAATATCTTATTGGCAATTAGTAGACCTCCCTCTTAATTTTTTTTTGAAAATAATTAGTTTCCAAAATGCAAACTAATAAATAAGATTATATTGCACCATTATTTTTTGCTAGTGGATTGAGTAGATGGACATCCTCTATCACATATTGTTGGTTGGTAAATTCTTAGTCTGGAGACTTCATTAGCAATCACTGGAAAAATTTTTAAAGTATCATTGCTCTTAAGGTAGTTTCATCTTTTCCTTGTTGAACCCCAAGAATGTCTTACTAAATTTTAAGATAATAAAATGTTATGCTAGGATGTATTTATAAAGAAATAGTAATTATTAAGGGGCTCATCATAAGAGAGAGTAAATTTTCACTTGATTATAATATTTTTCTAGAATGTCCTAATGGCTCCTTTCAATCAAACACAAATGACTAGATTACTCTTCCTTATCTTAAAGATCAATGATTTGTCCCTTTATTATCCTTACATTAGCTTCACTTTTTAGTAAATATTTCACACATATGCACCAACTGTGCCACTCTTTAGAAAATCTATTGCAAGTTTTTTCATCAATGTTTATGTATCTCAACAATTTATTAATTTTTGTTTGGATTTAGACAAATGATGATGATAGGTTTTGTAACAATTATAAGTTATATAAACATGAGCTCTCATTGTGTAGATGATTTAATATCATCTTGGACAACACTCTCTTTTAGAAAACTAACATTACCTTCACACTTCTTGATCATACTATATTAGAGGTTCTTACAAATTTATTTTTTATAATATATCCACTTATTCTTTATAACTTATACTCCATCATTAGAGCCCCATATGACAACTCAATGACCAAAAAATGTCAAATTTTTATTGAGCATTTTTTGGATATAAATAATCAAATTCTAATTAATATTTAGGGATATTAAAAAGTTGAGATTAAACAAGCATAATGTTTATTCGTGTTTGGTTTGTACAGAACTCTGTTTATTAAAATTGAGCTTGTGTTCAAAATAATTTGTTAATTTGATGTTTGAGTTCAATTTATATTACATTTAATTTAATTGGAATGAGCACATTTACCTTAATTTTAAGAGAAGTTATAATTTTTATTTAAAAAATTACACAATGATGAATAAACAATAAATTTTAATTAGTTTTTAATTTAAGAAAATATAATTATACACAAATTTCTAACTCAAACTGTAAGAAAAAAAAAATCTATATTACAAAATTACAATTGAAAGTCTAATTCAATCCAATTTGATATTCTCTACTATCTCATATGTATCCTCATTCAACTTTGAATGTGAACATCATTGAATATGATTAAGTCCTACATGGGCAATTTATAAAACAAATATATTAATATGAAGTTATTTAATTTAAGTTTTATTAAAGATATTTTATCAATTGCCGTACCTTTCGACAAGATAAAACATGACATAATAATTTAGAGTATATAATATTATAATAAAATTTAAGTTTAAGTTACTCATATTTTTGTAAGGATTACATAAAATTATTTTGTTATACTAACCATACCAGTTATAAAAAATCCAGATTTCATTTATTAAGAAAATAACATTATACACAATCAGTTCATAATCTTAAATTAATTATCATCCTCTATATTAAATATCTAAAATAAACATTTAACTAGCATTCAACTTCAATAGCATTGTAAAATAAAATAATAAGGGATAGAAAAGTAATGAATATTTATTAAAGAAAAGTAAATCTCCAAGTTAGACATCCAAAATCTAAATTTAAAAACGAAAATTAATCTCCAAATAAAATATCCAAGCTTCATAATGAATGAAATGAAAGGAAATCTTCAACATCAGTAAAAGAAAGCTTGAGTTGTTAAAACATAAAATCAAAATTTTAAATATAGAATTGAGAGTATGACATGTTTTTCAACCTCACAAATTATATAAATTAAACTAATAACAATCACAAAATTAGTAGATCTTAAGAAAATATTAGATCACAACTTGAATAGTTAGTATATTATATAAAATAAAATATTTTAACTCAATCCAAAAAAAATTAGTACATCTTACCGCTGTTGCAAATATTCATCAAAATATGAATAAAAATTGAAGTAAATTAAAATAATTTAAGTCATCAAAATATCATAAATAAATGTGCCAAGAAGTAAGGTTTAATATATAACTTTACTTTTAACTCAGAAGGTCAGAGTTTCATGAAAAAATAATAGATATCATAAGCTAGGTGTTAATAGGTCCAAGCGAAATGTAATTCAAGATGAATAGAGTGGAAAGAAAAAAATAAAAATAATGAGAGTGAAAACTACAAAAAAGCAAGATTTGAGAGATAATAAATGAGAGAAATAGGTAACTGAACTGAAAGTAGAGAGAGAGAGAGAGATAGAGAGAGATATAGAGAGAGAAATAAAAAAAGAGAGAGAGAGAGAGAAAGGACCAAAGAAGTGTGAAAACCCTAAAAGCGGCTAAGAATGTATTAGACTAGAATGAGGAGTTGGGTATTTTTGTGAGGGAGTGTTCAATTAGGACAAGTGAAGAGGGAATAGAAAATGCATGAGGTTTTATGCAAGATGAGTTTTAGTTATTTTAATCAAAATCATTGATGAAAATCATGTATTTATGATTGAGAATTAATATTACCTATATATATATATATATATATATATATATATATATGAG
>NW_018165479.1:190826-199661 GCF_001263595.1 Phalaenopsis equestris | reverse complement strand
TATATATATATATATATATATATACCGTACTAAATAATTCTAAATGGTAGAAAAATTATGCCTTATATCAATATAGTTTTCCTACACACACTCACATACGCACATAAAGATACAAATGTAAGGGTCACTAGATTTTTTATGTGAAAAAATCTTGAAAATAAGTAAAATCATGATGTGTAGCCCATTCAATGTAATCTGCTACAAAATTAAAAGTATAAAGATCCATTTATCTTGTGATTTAATAAAGTTTGGCTACAAAAATGTTAATCGGGATACATAAGTTATAGTTGGCGGCTACACAGTAGTTTGCTACAAATCTTATAGTTGATGACTATAGCCACCAAAATCATTGTTTGTAGCTACAACAACCATAGTAAGCTGCAATAATGATGGTTGAAAATAGATGTTGCTCATTCATTTACACTTCTCTTCAAGAGTAATATTTTAATTTTCAGCTCACACTTATCTTCTCCTACCCCCATAAGTGAAGATGGGGATTATTCATAATTTAAGCGAGAGGCATTTTAATAAATTTATCCATAATCTAAACACTCAATCAGATAGTCCATATTACTTCCTTTGATCACAAGTCATTAACTTAACATTTAAGTATCTTTACAACATCCAAATTAAATGATCTCGAGCTCCTAGGAATCCTTTCTTCAAGCCACTCAGCTTGGCCATAGGTATGCCAAATTTTGAGGTATTTTAGCCTTTCAAGTAATGCACCAATATCTTTGACTATAATTGAAGTGTTTGATTTGGGCTTATCTAGAATAGGAATGAATCTATTTTAGAGTTATTAGGCTTGTATTATTGAGATGCTCAATTTATTTATAAAATTGATGAAATCAAAGCTTAGATGATCACAAAATTTGAATTTGAATGATCATTTATCTAACATGTATTGATATTTCTTTCTGATCATATAAATTTCTATAAGATATATATATATATATATATAATTCAGAATAAATTCTAAATTCAACTCTAAATCATTAAACTTAACTCCTAAAAGCTTAAACTACCAAATCGATGTATTTTTTCTATAAGTAAGATTAAAAAGATTTTTGACCTCATTTTTTGATGAGGTCAAATTCTTCTTTTTAGGAACCTAGGATCTAGTCTTAGGACTTTCTTATGGACTACCTTAAAGGAATAGTGAGGGAATCCTCATCCCACATAGAAATTCAAAATAATTCTTGACTCCTCTTGTGAAGTGCCACCTGAGTGGTCACAAGCCCCCAAATGCCATTTTGGGATGACTAAAACCAAGATGTTGAGACTCAAGGGTGACTTCCTACAGGTTCAATCAGGCCTTAGAACAACTATGGGTGGCTCAAGTTTGGTCTCACACACGCCTACACACACTCAAACCCATCAAATTCCCCACATACCCCAAAACCCTAAAATCACAAACACAAGACCTACCTCCTTAACTCTTTGGGAACTCACATGGGTGGTCCCAAGCACTTAGCCTTTGGTTAAGATGGCTAAGACCATCATGTGGAGACTCAAAAATGAGTTAAAATTTGGTGTCTTATGGTCCCAAAATAGCTACTCATGACATGTATGATCACCTTATCTAATTTTTCCCAAATGACCCAATTTCCCAAATGTCCCCAAACTTCCCCAAAATGTCCAATTTAACCCCAAAGTCAAGCCCTCCAAAATCCAATACCAAATTCAAATTCAATTTCAGTAAACCAAATTAAAACAAAAATTTTAATCCTAAACCCAAAGCCCGCACTTTTGGGCCAAATGTCTAAATCTAAACCAAAATTCACCAAGTTCAAATTTCACCAAATTTGGCCTACACACAAATTCAAATAAACCAAGCCTAAAATCAATTTTTGCATGAAAATTACAAAGCCGTTCAAGCCCATTGGCCAAACCAAAAATTAATTTTTCTTAACCCACTCTAAAAGCCCAAAAAATGAATTCTTTCCTGAGAAAGTTAAAATGCTAGTAAATTGAGCCCAATTTCAATTATCATTAAAACCCACATGACAAATTCCTCTTCATCATTCTTAATCATACACCATGGCACCCCACATCATTCATCCATGCTTAAGCCCATCCATTGTTGGTTCCATGGCATTCACTCACCAAATCTTCAAAATCCCCAAATTCCTTCTTTGTGAAAACCACCCATGTCCTCATTGCATGTCATGAAATCACTCATGGGGCCATCCATAAGCATCACATAGCTCATGCACCCCAAAGTGGCAAAAGGAGGACTTTCTTTCACCTCCCACCAAAGTGGCTTAACCAAAACCCTAATCCCACCATATGCATGTTTCCCATTCCAAATCAATCACCCAAGCCCTTAGAAGTTGACCCAAAAACCCCAGCCACCGTGGAAGTGACCCAAGTCCATTTACATGAGGTTAAGTCCATGGTTAACCAAACCTAACTAATCCAGATGTTCTAGATAGATGTAAAATGCGATATATGCGATTATATGCTAAATTTTTTTTAATAATGATTCTCACTTTGCAATAAAGCCAAAAACTTGATCCCATGCAAAAGCTAGGTAAAATTTTCACAATAAGAATACAACTATAATATTTAAATATGGGATATTATGTAAGTATACATTTTATTATCAACTAATATAAGACTTTTGATTAAGCCCCAAATATCTAACCCACATAGATAACTAACAATATGCAACTTACAAAATAAAAGAAATAATATAACAAAATTTTACTTAACAAAGTATTCTTACTTAAACACTAGATGTTATAATAGGAATAAAAATTCAATTATTTTTTTAATTTTTGATAATTGAAAATAAAGTAAGAAACTAATTAACTTAACTAAATACTTGCAAGATGAAGAAAATACAAATAAAATATCATTTTCCTTATCATGAATCAATAATAAGTATAATAATTCTGTTGTGGAAGTATTCTAATTATGTTGTACCAAATATTAGTAATAATATTATTTACTCTTACTAGAGATGCTATAAAAAACATTGGTTAGTTTATAGTTTAAATAATTTTGAAGACAAGTTAGGTATGGAAGATACTAGCTCTCACTCTAGAGTTCCCTCTTCTCCCTCCACCTGGGGGCTAACATCTCGTATCAGAACATAAAATTATAAATCAAATTAGGGGATATAAATCAAATTAGGAAAGTCCTCTAATTCTACACCTTTCAAAGTTTATTTCCTTACTTATTTGCACTCAACCCCATAAATACTTATTTGCACTCAACCCCCACTCAACCCCATAAATACATTCTCATCCATGAAATCAAATGTGATTCTTACCATTTATTGATTGAGATAATACCATATTGTATCTTACATGTTATCACAACAGGTGTTAACATCTTAATTGGCCAAATAATGAAGTAAATGAAGTACAAGGTTTAAAATCAACACAACTTCTTCCAACATTAAAGTCTAATACTTCACACAACTTTCTTTCAATATTTAATTACTTATCATTTTAAGGAAAAAGATAAAAGAAAACTACTCAGATATAAGATGAAGAAAAATACTCATAATTCATGGAGAAAACACAACCACACTTAAGTTTGAAAGTAGAAATCATGCAAACAGAAAATCATGCATACAAACAAGAAGTCTATATGAAAACCAAATGTAGTCACAAAGATAAACGCTTATCTCAAATCATTTCCACCAAATGTATTGAATTTCCTTTGAATTCTCTTCCTTAACTCACAGTACAAACTAAAACTCAAAATAAAAAGAAAAGGAGGTCGGTGGCGATGGCAGCGGCAATGGGCGGCGACAGCGGTGGTTACTTTGGATGGATGGATGATGATTGGCTGGCCCCCTACTTTGATGATCTAAGTCTTCTTTAATAAAAAACCAAGGGGTTGGTTCATTGGTGTTTCTTCAAAATGTGTCTCCCTTCAATGAATCTTCTAGAAGTTGCTTCCTTTCAAAGCCAATTGAATGAATTTTTGTGTCCATGAACTATTTCTCATGTTTTACGAAGGGTTGCTTCAAACACCTCTTCCAAAATTTTTCCAAATTCAATGAATCATCAAATAATTATTTCTAGCGCTTAAGCGCGGGGTACCCTGCACTTAGGTGCGGCTCTCTCTGTTTAACTGTTGTATAAGCGTAAGTCTTGGGCACCCTTAGTTCATTTTTGCACTCTCTTCATTTTTGCTCCAAATTTCATCTTTTTTCACTCTGTTTATCATTTTTCATTCATTTAATTTTAACTAAAAGAAAAACACACAAATAACTTTTATTAAAGCGCAATATCTCAAAAATATGTATAAAAATGTGTACAAAAAGACTATATATTTTAGGTGTTTCAAAATCTCCCAAACTTAATTCAAAATCTCCCAAACCTCCCAAACTTAAAACGTTACTTGTCCTCAAGTGTCATTTCAATATTTTAAAAACTAAATAAGTAGATGATGTATATGAGTTTCTTTAGGAGTTTCTGAATTTTGATGTAGAAATATAGTAATCCAATTTAGAAAAGATCTTGGTAAATGAGACCAACTTAAAATTTAAAAATTTTTAATGTAAATAAGTCTGAAAATATGAGTTCCTATCTAGTTCAAAAATATTGTAGATTTTCTAAATATAAAGTTTAGGCATTCTATTATCCAATCCGTTTTGCCGTCTGGGGTCATCTGAACAACTTTGCTGTTGATCAGGCCAATCTGAGCCAATTTTGTGCACGACATGACCAATAACATTCTTTGACCTGATCTAAGTCATCCAACGAATAGAATGTCGACTGGCCTTTGCCTACTTGAAATCCAAATTCTAACAAAATGACCCCAGTTACGTGCCCCTCAACATGCGCTGAAAGGTTTTGGGTGGGTGTCTAAACTATCAGATGTTACGGACAGGCCGTAAACTATTATGAGTCATGTAGATTGACACCCTACACTTTTATCATCAAAATTTGATGTCCACAAGCCTAATATGCTTTATGCTCAAGTTCAACTGGCAAATGATAAGCTTTCCCAAATATTAGCAAATATTAGCCTGTATGGTAGCCTGTATGGGGACATTCCTATAAGAGTTCTATATGCAGTCCTATAAGCCCACAAAGCATAGTTAAGTTTAACTGACCAATCTATTCTGATTAGATTCACAGATTTTTCCAATATTCATTTAATTTCTCGATTGAATAATTCAGCCAAACCACTTGTCTTAGGATGATAAGCAGTGAAATCTGATGGTTGATATGATATTTCTTTAATAATTTCTCCATCACTGCATTTCTAAAGTGACTTCCCCCATCAGTTATGATCACTCTCAGCCTCCCAAATCTAAAAAATATGTTCATTCTTAAAAACTTTTTAACACTTTGAGCATCACATCGAGGTAAAGCAACAACTTCTATCCATTTGAATGCATAGTCTACTGCTATCAATATACATAAATTTTTGAAAGATAGTATAAAAGATCCCATGAAATCTAATCCCCAAACAACAAATACCTCAACTTCCAACACATAATTGAGGGGATTCTCATTTCTTCTAGAAATATTGCCTACTCATTGACATTGATCACAAGGTTTGATATAAGTGTTAACATCTCTAAATATTGTAGACCAATAAAATCCAGATTGTAAAAATTTATAGGTTGTTTTAGCAAATGCAAAATATCCCCCAAAATCAGAATTATGATATTTCTGGATAATTTCATAAGTGTCTTCTAAAGGCACAAATCTTCAAATAATAAGATCCTTTACTTTTTTATATAAAAATGGGTAATCCAAAAAATAATTCTTAACTTCCAATAAAAATTTCCTCTTTTATTTGTATGTCATTCCATAGGGTATCATATCACTAACAATGAAATTAACAAGGTTGGCATACCTCAAAACACGCCACTCATTAACACTAAATAATTTTTCATCTGAAAAATGTTCATTAATTTCTTTTTCAAAATAGAGTGGTTTTTCTAAATCAAGCCTGAATAGATGGTCACAATCCCCTTCGTATCTACTAAATCAAAGTCAAATTCTTGTAAAAGAAGAGTCCATCTTATCATTTTTGGTTTTACAACATTCTTTTTCATTAAATACTTAATAACAGAATGACCAGTATATGCAACACATTTAGTTCCAATTAAGTTTGATCTAAATTTATCAAAAGCATATAATACTGCTAATAACTCATTCTCTGTTGTCCTATAAGTAAATTGAGCTTCATTAAGAGCTCTACTAGCGTAGTAGATTACTTTGAAAATCTTATCATGATTTTGTCTTAAAATAGCTTTAATAGCATAATCATTTATATCACACATTAATTCAAAATGTTTTTTTCCAATCTGGTGAAACAATAATTGGTGCAGTGACTAACTTTTCTTTTAATAAGTTAAAGGCTTTTAGGCACTCCTTATCAAAATTAAAAATTACATCTTTTTTAAGTAAATGACATAAAGGCTTGGCAATTTTTTAAAATTCTTTAGTATACCGCCTGTAGAATCCAACATGTCCTAAGAAACTCCTAATTTCCCTCACACTTATTGGGTAAGGTAAATTAGCAATCATTTGATTTTTTGCAGGGTCTACTTCCGTACCATTCTCTGAAATCTTATATCCTAAAATAATTCCTCTTGCTATCATAAATTAGCATTTTTCCCAGTTAAGGACTAAATTTGTTTCTTCACAATACTTAATAACTTTTGGTAAATGTTCCAAAAATGATTCAAATGAAGTTCCAAGCATTGAAAAAATCATTCATAAAAAATTCAATTCCTTTTTCGATTAAATAAAAAAAATAGCCATCATACATCATTGAAATGTAGCATAGGCATTACATACACCAAAGGGTATTTATCTGAAAGCAAATGTATTATAAGGACTGGTAAAAGTTATTTTCTCTTGATCCTCAGGAGCTATTTATATTTGGTGATAACTAATATATCCATCCAGAAAATAAAAGTATTTATGCCCAGCTAGTCTATCCAACATTTGATATAGAAAGAGTAGTGAAAAATGATCTTTCCTAGTGGTGAGATTTAATTTTCAATAATCAATGCATATTCGCCACCCTATGACTTGTCTTGTTAGTATTAACTCATTATATTCATTCATAGTCACAGTCACTCCTCCTTGCTTAAGAACACAATGAATTGGACTAACCCATGCACTATCAGAAATAGGGGAGATAATTCCTGCATTCTTTCATAATAGTATTCATTATCCTTTGAGGACCAACCATGGGTTTGTAGTTCTCTTCCATATGAATTCTATGCATACAAATTGAAGGACTGATTCATTTTATATCAGTAACCATGCAAAAGCTTTCTTATAATTATTCAAAGTTTTCATCAAACTCATTTCTTTTTCTGTAGTTAATTTTGAGGAAATTGTAACAGATAATGTCGAGGAATCAACTAAAAAAGCATACTTTAAATGTTCATGAAGTAACTTCAACACAAGCTCAAGAGGTTTTTCAATTGATGGACAAAAAGATGTACATTTTCCTCTAATGTCCAAAACTTCATTACTTTCTCAAACATAATTTGAATCTTCCTTGTAAAAATCTTCAAATTGATCTAATTTCTCTCCTTGCTCGTGTTCCAACTCTTTCATTTCTAATTTTTCTTCATAAGTTGTTTTAAAAGGGCATTCACTTAGATATCTTATCACATCCATTCAATGGAATTTATCATCTTTACCTTTTGCAGGGTATTTCATTGATTTGGAAATATTAAATGTCATTGTCTGATCATTGACGTGCATAGTTAATTCCCCCTTTTTCACATCTATTATTGCTCTTTCTGTAGCTAGGAATGGTCTCCATATCTAGCATAATAAAATCAATAGGAAAGATAAATTGATCCACTTTCACTAAGATAACTTCTATAACTCTTTTAGAATATGTTATTGAATGATATGCTAACTGCAAAGTACAGTAGTAGGGGATATTTCTCCTAATCCCAGTCTTTTAAATATTAATAATGAAATAAGTTTATTGTTTGCACCAAAATCACATTAAGCTTTCCCATAAAATCTCTCTTATTGAACATGGAATTGTGAGGCTACCAAGATCTTTAAGCTTTTTAGGAAGCTTTTTCTGAATTATAGCACTACACTCCTCACTAAGTGCAACAGTATCATTATCTTTGAACTTCCTTTTCCTGTTAAGAATATCCTTCATAAACTTCACATAGCTTGACATTTGTTCTAAGGCTTCAACTAATGAAATATAATTATAAGCTTCTTAAAAATTTTCAGAAATTTTGAAATTTTTTTATCCAACTTTTGTTGACGGAGCCTCTTGTTGACGGAGCCTCTGAGGAAGGAGCCTCTGAGGAAATGGAGGTAGTAGTTTTTCCAAGTCAAATTTAAGTGGAGAAATTGGTGTCTCTAAACATTTCGGAGTGTCCTCTTTAGGCTCTTCAATTTCTTATCTCTTTACTTCATTCTCTTTTTGAACTCTGCCTTCCAATTCTCTTCTGCTTCTAAGTTGAACGGCTTTTACTTGCCCTTTATTCTGGTCTTTTGGATTTACTTCAGTATTACTAGGAATTGTTGACCAAAGGAAAATAGGTTGAGATTTTCATACCTCTTTTATACTTTTTTTAATGATATTTCATTTTAAAGAAAGGTATTTTTGATGTTTTGTTGCAGGAATGGTGAATTAGGGTCAATGGATCAAAAAGATGCAAAAAGGAGCAAATTTGGAGCAAAAAAAGGAGCGAATTTGGAGCAAAAAGGACCAAAATGTGAAGAACTGCATTGGGGCACCAACGACGCCATCAAGGTCGCCGACGACAAGATTTTCCCGAGGCTACAGGATAAATTCTCCAGAAGGGCGTCGACGGCGCCATCGAGGCCGCCGACGGCGGGGGCGGCGGGTATGTGGCCA
>NW_018165479.1:189830-190753 GCF_001263595.1 Phalaenopsis equestris | reverse complement strand
CTTCAAAGAGGAATTTTGTGTGCTGTAAAGAAAGGAAGAGATTCAGAGGAACTTCAAGGAGTGTTCTTGGGGAGAAATTTAGAGATAAGTTATTTACTTGTTATAGTTTGTATGGCTTTGATTTTATATATGAATTCCAAGTTGTGTTGTGCTTTCCCCATGAGTTCTGAGTAGTTTTCTCTATCTTTCTCCTTATCTCGAGATTTGTCAAATGGTGATTTGAATTGGTAAAGCCAAGAAAATGTTTAAGAAATTGTGATGATCTTTTCACTTAGATCTTAATTTACTTTCAATCTGGCCAATTGATTTGTTAAAATATGTTGTTTTACAACTAAAGTAAAGATTACATCCAAGATTCATGAAGGTCAAAGCCCTTGGAAGTTGGGTGCAAATAAATAGGGAAATATTACTATCGGGCGTAGAATTTGAGATTTTAGAGTGACAGACTAAAATCCCTAATTCGGTCCTATCGTTTGGGTGCTGATGTGTAGATGTTAGCCCTCGGGTGAGGGGAACATAGGAACTCTGAAGTGAGAGTCGGTATCCTCCCAGCCTAGCCGCAGAATCAGTAACCAAGCATAGGATTAGTCAATGTTCTTTATGCCTGAACCAAAGGGTAAAGAATAGGTATGCTCCTATTTGGCACAATATAAATTGAACTAATTCATTTTATCCATTCACTATAATTTCTTGACAAGGAGAAAGATGCTTTCTTATATATTGAATGTAACAAATAAAACCCTACTTTCTATCATTAGTTATTTATCAGTTATCCAAATTATCTACTTATTTCAATTGCCTATTAGTAACAGATAAGCAAATTGAACGTCATCATTGTAGTTGAAGTATTACTTTTTATTAAATCTTAGTCCGTAGTATTCTATTTCTCCCTGTGGGATCGATATCTAGGACTCCATTAGAGC
>NW_018165479.1:185903-189764 GCF_001263595.1 Phalaenopsis equestris | reverse complement strand
CATTGACCATTCAACTTTAACATTATTGAATATTATATCTATACATCTTTATTAAATCAAACATATATATATATATATATATATATATATAAAGTCGCAATCAAGTTTTTTTGGCATCGTTGCTGGAATTTAAATCTTCTAGTTGCGTCATCAAATTCTTGTAATTGTTGACTTACAAAAAAAGTCGGTCAAGTTTTTGGAGCCATTGCCGGGGAGAATTTTAGGAGTAACGGACATAATATAATTATTAAAAAGTTTTTACTTAAATTGCAACTTATCTATATATTTATATTATTGAGTACTAATTTTAAATTGTATGTGCATATTTGGACCTGAAAATCTTATACCATACGATTTGGAATTAGAACGAAATGTTAGAAAAATTAGAAAATCAAAAAGAAAACCTAGAAATTGTGATGTAATGGAAAACATTATGATTGAACACCAACCTAGACCCTTAAGAGATTATGCAAATCCTACAGCAGATGAAATTCACTTATCTATCCAAAATCCTGATGTAGCTGCTAATTCATTTGAGCTTAAACCTGCTATTATCCAAATGGTACAAAATAATCAATTTGGAGGCACACCAAATGAAGATCCGAACTTACACCTCGCTAGTTTTTTAGAACTGTATGCTACTTTTATATTTCCCTCCATCAAAGACTGCTAAACTAAGAAATGACATAACATCGTTCTGTCAGATTGATGGAGAGTCAATATATGAAGCTTGGGAGAGATTTAAAGATCTTCTTAGGAAATGCCCTCATCATTCGTTACCAGACTGATTAATAATTCAAACCTTTTATAATGGATTAGTGAGATCTCTTAGATCGATTATAGATGATGCGGCTGGTGGTTCTTTAATGTCAAAACCTTTTGATGACACTTATTCATTAATAGAAGAAATTGCTACTAACAATTTTCAATGACCCTCTGAGCGGGTAAATCCTAGAAGAGTAGCTAGTATTCATGAATCTAATGCATTTTCTATTTTAGCATCTCAAATTGCTGCTATATAAAAAAAGATTGATCAAATTGGATTGAACTATTCTCAAATACCACCAGTATTAGAAGAAAATTCACTAGGGCAGATAATTGATATTCAATCATCTTATGAAACTTTGAATGCTATTAATAATTGTAATAACAATCCCTATTCTAATTCTTACAATATTGGATGGAAAAATCACCCTAATTTTAGTTGGAACAACTATAACAATTTGGTGAACCCCTCAAGAAATTTAAACAATCAAGGAAAACCTAATTATCGACCTTATTATCCTCTTGGATTTAACTTTAACCTTAACCTACAAGTTAAGGAAAAGAAGTTAACGATGGAAGAAGTGATGTTGAATATGAGAAATCAAATACAAAACAAAGGGGCTGCCATAAGAAATATTGCAAATCAATTAGGATATAAACCTTCAAGAATTCTTCCGAGTACTGTGGAAGTTAATCCAAAAGATCAAAACAAGGAGCAAATTAAATCTATTCAATTATGAAGTGGAAAAGAAGTTGAAACAAGAATCCAAAGAGAGTGCTACTACACTTAGTAACCAAACAATAGGAAATTTTCCGAGTACTGTGGAACCAAATCCTAAAGATCAAGGAAAAGAACAAATCAAGGCAATTCAATTACAAAGTGGAAAAGAATTAGAGATAAAAGTACAAAAAGAAATAGAAACTGAAAAAGAAAAAGTGGATACCGAAAAAGAAAAGGATCACAAATACCCAGATTTAGAGTATCCATTTACACCAATGAAAGTTACCGTGGAAAAACCTCCACCACCATTTCCTCAAAGACTGAAGTAACATAAACAAAATAAACAATTTTCAAAATTTTTGGAAATTCTTAAGAAGTTAACGGTGAATATTCCCTTCATAGAAGCTTTAGAGCAAATGCCAATTATGTGAAGTTTATGAAAGTTATTCTGAACAAGAAGAGGAAGTTCTCAGATAATGAAACTGTTGCACTTAGCGAAGAGTGTAGTGCAACTATTTAGAAAAAACTTCCTGAAAAATTAAAAAGATCCTCGTAGTTTCACTATACCATGTGCTATCGGTGAAAAATTCTATGGAAGAGCTTTATGTGATTTGGGAGCCAGCATTAACCTTATGCCTCCATCAATTTTCAAAGGACTAGGATTAGGAGAAGTCTCACCTACTTCTGTAACTCTTCAATTGGCAGATCGATCAGTTACATATCCTAAGGGAGTTATAGAAGATGTGTTAGTAAAAGTTGACAAATTTATCTTTCTTGTGGATTTCATTGTCTTAGATATAAAGGAAGATAAAAAAAATACCTATCATTTTAGGGAGAATATTTTTAGCTACTGGAAAAACTATGATAGATGTTAAAAAAGGAGAATTAACTATGAGAGTAATTGATCAAGAAGTGACTTTTAACATTGTGAAATCTATGAAATACCCTGCTGTTGAAAGAGATAATGAATGTTTTGCATGGAAATTATCGAACATCTACTGAATGAACGTTTTAAAGAGCATTTCAAAGATAAAAAGTATTTTGAAGAACAATTTGAAGAAAATGATGAAATTATTCTGGACAAATTAGAAAATCAAGAATTAGATTATGTTCAGGAAAGATTTGAAATGTTGGATATTACAGAAAATGCTGATAAGAATCTATTTCCATCAATTATTAAACCACCTGAACTTGAGTTGAAAACATTACCTAACTACTTAAAGTATGTATTTTTGGGAGACTCATCTACATTACCTGTTATTATAACTTCAAAATTAAATGATTTACAAGAACAAAGACTGATAGATACATTGAAAAGATATAAGAGAGCTTTTGGTTAGACCTTAGCAGATATTAAATGAATCAGTCCTTCTATCTGTATGCACAGAATTATATTAGATGAACACTTTAAACCAAGAGTTGATCTACAAAGGAGACTAAAACCTATAATGAAAGAAGTTGTAAAAAAAGAAATTTTGAAATGGTTAGACACTGGAATTATATATCCTATTTCAGATAGTGCATGGGTAAGTCCAATTCATTGTGTACCGAAGAAAGGAGGATGACTATTGAAACAAAAGAAAATAATGAGTTGATACCTATCAGACAAGTCACTGGGTGGCGCATCTGCATTGATTATAGAAAATTAAACACTGCCACCAGGAAAGATCATTTTCCCCTACCATTTCTAGATCAAATAGTAGATAGACTTGCTGGGCATAAATATTTTTGTTGTTTAGATGGATATACTGGTTACCATTAGATTCTTATTGCTCCCGAGGATCAAGAAAAGACAACATTTACTAGTCCTTTTGGAACTTTTACGTTTAGAAGAATGTCTTTTGGACTATGTAATGCACCTGCAACATTCCAGAGATGTATGATGTCCATATTTAGTAAGTTAATTGACGATGGGATGGAAGTATTTATGGATGATTTCTCTATATTTGGAACATCATTTGACGCATGCTTAATTTATCTTGAAAAAGTTTTAGAGTTATGCGAAAGAACTAATTTAGTTCTAAATTGGGAGAAATGTCAATTTATGGTTGCAGGAGGAATTGTGTTAGGGCATAAAATTTCGGAAAATGGTATGGAAACGGACCCTGCAAAAATCCAAGTTATATCTAAACTAACACCTCCTACTAGTGTAAGAGAAGTTAGAAGTTTTCTGGGACATGTTGGTTTTTACAGGCGTTTTATTAAAGATTTCTCAAAAGTTACTAAACCTCTATGCCAACTTTTAGAAAAGGACAAGAAATTTGAGTTTACTGAAAGCTGTTTAAATGCCTTTGAGTTATTAAAAGAAAAATTAATCACGACCCATATTATAGTTTCACCTAATTGGGAGAAACCATTTGAACTGACGTGCGATG
>NW_018165479.1:179381-180471 GCF_001263595.1 Phalaenopsis equestris | reverse complement strand
AGTTTAGTTTGACGCTTCACGCTTCGTCAATGTGATGGCTCAAACTCGATTCACTTCGATACTTCAAGAAAAAAAATGTATTCAAGATCGAGTTTTTGAGAGTCCGGGAGGAGAAATTGAATAGGTTATTGCAGAGCGGAAGTGGGAAAACTTTTGTGGTCGATGCAAATGTGGTGAAGGAGTTCTACGCCAATGTGATTTATGCTGAAGATGGAATCGTGCAAGTGCGTAGACTTCCTGTGGAATTTACCACCGCTCGCATTAACACTTTTTATGAAGTCCCAGATTCTTAAATCTGCCACTATGAATCGTTTAGTACGATGTAAGGCCCCCTCAATAATGTGATTAACTTTCTCACTGATGGGAAAGGAATGTGGAAGATAAAATAGTGAGAACGGGTAAACTTTTCTGCTTCCATGTGAAATGCCACCTCTAAGGCGTGACACTATTTCATTTCCTCTACTCTGTTACCGACTTACCACCATAGTGAGGTAACTAGAGATAGAGCTATTCTGAATTTCTTTATTCAAAATAACAAAATTATAAATGTGGGGAAGATTATTTTCAAGAATATATTGACTACAGCAAGGAGAGAGACTAGTAGAGGTCTAGGACATCCTGAACTTATTTATGCACTTTGCCAACTTTTTCGAGTGGAAGCTGGAGATGAAGAGTGGGTTCACCCTATGAAACCCATTAGTAAATCAAATTTGAAAACTTATGTATCGCATGAGAAATGGAAAACTGGAAGTAGGATTCAGGAACCTTCTACTAGTAGAGACGTTCCCTCTACAAGTTATGACCTTCCTCCTCCTTCTAGCTCCCCTACCTTAGCAGATTTGATGAATGAGTTGACCTTGCAGCGAAAGAGCATAGATTTGATAAATGAGAGGATTGGAGGTTTAGAACGTCGATATGATTATGATAGTGAGTACCTGCAGAGGCATTCTGATTTTGAGATAGCCTATTATGATGCTCAGGCCCGACACTACAGAGGAGAGCCTAATGTTACATTTCCTGAATGCCCCCGATATACTCAATATCAACCCAATCCACCTGCTGATCAAGGCGACGATGAAATAGTTTGGGA
>NW_018165479.1:177641-178093 GCF_001263595.1 Phalaenopsis equestris | reverse complement strand
TCTAATAGTGGGGTACCTCTTCTAGTTTTCTAAGACTAGTCAATAGGAAAGTCCTATGGCTAGACCTAGGCTACTAAAGAAATTTCTAGACCTCAACCAAAAGTGAGGTCAACACTAAGTTTGGGGGATTTTGACCAAAGGAAAATATATTAAGCTTTTCATACCTCTTTTATACTGTTTATAATGATATTGCACTTTAAAGAAATGTATTTTTGATGTTTTATTGCAGGAATGATGAATTATGGTCAATGGAGCAAAAAGATGCAAAAAATGAGCGAATTTGGAGCAAAAAGGACCAAAATGTGGAGAATTACATTAGGGCGCTGACGGTACCATCGAGGCTGCCGACGGAGAGATTTTCCCAAGGTTACAGGACAAATTCTCCAAAAGGGCGCCGACGGTGCCATCGAGGCCGCCGACGGCGGGATCGACGGGTATGTTGCAAGATAAAT